>NW_020897695.1:3912467-4049967 GCF_003984885.1 Neopelma chrysocephalum | reverse complement strand
CCAGTGAGGAGTGAACATGCAGAATACTGTACATGCTCTGATGCATACCTTGCCTGGGGGGATCCTGAGACAGAGAATGCCCCCAACTTGCTGGAGCTCACCCAGTCCTTCTTCCATTAATTCAATAGAAGCTCGACAGTTCTGTATTTAAGGAAAAAAACAAAACAAAACAAAACAAACAAAAAAAACCCAAAACATGCTACCCTATGGAAATGATGATTCTTTGTTTCTACAAGTTAACTAAATGCAAGAGACCATTTTTAATTCAATATTACTTAAGCAGAAAATAAGTCCCTCATTCATTTGTCCTGTAAGTAGCTTTTTTTATTTTTACTAATTAAACAATTGTTTACTTTATAGTGGCAGTAAAAAATACTGAAAGTACTTTTAGCCTAAGGCAACCAGATGCCCCAGATTCATCAGGCCAGTCCCATTTTTTTTAATGGACCTTCCTGTTGTCTGTTGCAAATTGTCCGGGTGCTGAGCCGTTCCAGTTTTCACAGCCCCCTTCCCTTCCTCCCAGACAGCCAGTGCTCCAGCCCCAGTTCACTTCCTTTGTGTCTGACATCTGCACCATTAGACACCAGAAAGGTGGGCAGGTAGCCCAGTGGCCACAAAACCTGTTTCATTTCTTGGCTGTGCCCCAACAACCCCGCTGCCCTACCCACAAAAATCTTCCAGGATGCTAAGACCGCAAATCTGGTCAGCTTATTTTAGCCAACTGTACGATTTAGAAAAATTAAAACAATTATTGCTTGCTTCAAAATGTTTATCTGCCTCTTTAGTTTTCACAGAATGTTTCCTAGTTTTATGGCTAATATTTTACTGCAGAGAAGTAATTCTTTTTTTAAAAAAAAAAACAAAAAAAAAAAAAAACAAAAAAAACCCAAAACAAAACAAAACCATAAAATATCATTGTTCTGAGACAGCTGAACCTGAAGATGTTAATTTATTTTTTGGTTTGGATTTTTGGATTTTCCAGAGGCGTGCTGTCTCTGAACAAAAGACATCAAATAAAGTTGAAATAAGATGTAGATATACAATAGGTGAGAAAGTTATTTGTATAAAAGCCCTCTAGAATAGCATTGAGTAGTAACATTATTGGGAACCAAAGAAATTGTTCAATATCTGGGCTGCCTTTCTTCCTCGGGGAAACTGTATTTAAGAAAAAAAAAAAAAAGACACAAAGCACACATAAGTGCCTCTCATAACGTGAAAGATTTCTGTTTAATTTTGTTTAAGTGTTCTGTGCTATCAGTTGCTGCTTGAATTAAATGAAAAGCAATTTCAGTGGTAAACTGAACCCCTAAATGTAAGAAAAAATTTCCATTTTCTTTTGAGCTATGATCTTAAATTATAGCAGTGCCCACTAAAGCTGTTTGAGCTTAGGTTGTGTTGGTGTATTTGTTACAATAAACCTCTTACTTAAGCAGGATTATGATTTGGCCACAACAATACCTAGAAGAATAAAGGTGACAAGCAAACTCTTAGTTGGGGAAAGACTTTAAAAAAAAAATTAAGATAAAATCCTCCTAAGTTTATCACTTTGAAAGGGGCATTTTTAATATCGTTACTTATTAAAATAAACATATTTTGACAGCTACCTCATTTAATCACAAGTACAATTAGGATTTCTAAATGATCCTTGTTTTGAGTCATTTTTAAAACACAGCACAGATCATGTCCTTTGTGAGAAAGCATCTATAATAGCTGACTGAAAATCCAATGGTGATTTTTGGTATTTGAATAAGTGAAATAAATTAAGATGACAACTCCATAGCAAAAAACCTTTTCCAAATTATTTTTGCATTGCTTAAAAATCAAATTCATGCCAAAGTAATAGCGAGCAGTCTATATACATCCCCAACCATTAGAACCATATAGGAATCTTCTTAAATAAATGCTCTAATTTTAAAAAAGCATAATCTTATACTTGTAGCTGGATTTAAATAGTCACAGCTGACGTAAAATGTTCCTCACTGGTATGCAGCAGCCATTTTAGGTATTCAGGTTGTTTTGTTGTTTTCTACTAGTATTTATACAGTAGAAATATAAATGTTGGAGTATGGTGAATCCAATCAGTATATCATAAATACAGTGCAGCATTTCAAGTTAACAGGTGAATTTTTGATTTTCTTTTGAAAATAACATCTTTGAGGTTTTAAATAAGATTAGAAAAAATTAAATTAAGAAGAAAATCAAGCATAGAAGTATAGGACCAATATCCAAACTTTCCCTAAGAATGTTTTGCCCTTTCAAAACACTAAGGCACTTGAAGCATTTTGAAACATCAGTTAATTTTGTTAGTCAGTCTCTGTAAGAAAAGCAGATATTTCTTAAACTATATCTGACTATTTGTTGTGTAGGTAGCACTATGCTTTCTAGCTCTCTAGTAGCTGAACTAACAAATACAATAATTTTCTGACTTTGCCCTCTTGAGCCAAAGCTATAGTTTATAATGCTTTTGATTTCAGTTACCTATTTGGAAGGTAAAGAAGCAGAACAGAAAAAAACAGCAGAGTCTGAAGAATTAAAGGTAATTTCCATTTTAATTCCAAGTTACTTGGAATTGTGTTGTGTGAATCCTAACCTAATAATGAATGGATAAGACTTAGAAGTTCAGCTTGAATACATTCCCACAGCTGCTCACACAGCCGAAGCTTCAACACAGTCATGGCTCTCCCAGTTCCTGCTTTTTGATCTGAATCAAGATCCTTTGCCCCATTTGTCCCCAGATGCATTTAAAAAGTGGACAAAACTTGCTACTTGTTCCTGGCTCTCAATTTAAGTACATTCTGCCTGTCTTCACCCCATTGACCATCCCTTTTCTACCACAGCAAACTCAGCTATTACACTCTTACGGCCCTTCATGGCTATGGATCCCCCCAGATATTCTTTTCTTCTGCATCAACTCGGTGCCGATGATGCCAGTTCCCATTCCTCCTCAATCAAAGGAAGTACATTTATGCTTCCTAGCAGACTGCCCCTTATGCTTCAGAGGAGTTTCCCACAAAGTCTGCACAGCCATTATTTCATATTCCTTCAGCTCTTGTCTTGAAATTTACCTATGCTGTGATACTGATAAAGAGCCCAACAGTAGATTTTGTGTGCTGACTTGTAGCTATTATGCTAATGATAATAATTTCCCTGTTATCTGATGCTCCTACATTGTGTTGCATTCACCTATTATTCCTTGTCATGTTCACAGAGACTCCCAGAAAAATCACTTAACTCAATGCAGATTCTCATTGTTTTCAAAGGCTTTAGATCAGGCTCCTGGATGCTCAGTCTTTTCCATTTTATAGGCACAGTTAGAAGTACAGTGGAGGCCCTGTCCAAGTAAATTGTAAATCTGATAACATTTTACCCTTCCTCCAGCCTGCATCTCCATAGTACCCCCTTCTGTTTGGTCCTGGGTGAAGACCTGCCACTTAGTGCTTTTTTTTCCATTTAAAATTAAATTTAAAATAAAAAAGGAAATTCTTTAGACATTGTTTTGAGAACACTGAAGCTTTGTTCTATGGTAGTTCTCCTTTTACCCTAAATCCATTTATCCAATTCTACTTCAAATATTCACTTAGGTATCCAACTAACTTTGAATTTGAATAGCCCCATCCCACAGGCACTTGAAATCCAAAGCCTCTACTGGACCCGAATTTTTCCCAAGACCTACCCCAAGATGAAAACAAAAAAAGCTTCTCAAACTTGGAGCAGAATGAGCCCATTTTTTGCTGATGACCTCATTAAGCACAGAGCTGTAAGACCATGCAGAGTCACGCAGAAATTTCTATTTAAGTTACAACACTGACTTCATATTTCTGCACCAAATAGTTTGAAGGAACACTATACTTCAGATGTCGGTGGGAAAATGGGAGGCCCCTATGCAAAGACACAGAGAGGACCCACTTCTACCACCTCCCTGTTCCGGGCAGAGGTGACCCAGAAAGGCCCTCTTTATCTCCCTGTCAACCATCAGAGAAAGAATAGCAAATTTTAAAATCAATTTTGGAAGAGTTTGCAAGTTGGTACAAGAGCCTGTAATGGTTCTAAACCTTTAACATTATTTTAAGGCTATATTTAAATATATATGTGTCATTTAAAATAACTCACATGCCCTCATCCCATTTGCTATTATTCATTTCAGCACCGATGCAACAGCCAAATGGTTTACCAGCCTGTGTCGCTAACACTTGCATAATAACTTGAGATCTCACAACCCCTCTATTTATCAAGCAACAATGTTACCAAAAATAACTATATGCATTGCTATAAGAGGAGCTGGAGAGGGGGAGAGGGGGAAAGGGGATGGGGAGATTTGTCAATACAATTTGTAACCCGCAATAAAGAGCTAGCGTTGAAGCTTTCACAGCGTGTAAGTCACTTTTCCTGATGGACATTTATCACAAAGTGGAACCAGAAAAAGAAGGTCTGTGCAGGCCCTTGTATGCCCTTGGAGAGGCACTGGGACTGCCAGGTCAGTATGGGACAATGCCACCGCACGTGTCACTGTGAACCAGCAGCAAGTAAGATGGGGGAGATGTCTCAGGAAAGACCCAAAATATCAGTGTTACAAACCCACAGAAGCCCTTTCCCTGCGCACCCACCCCCCGCACCTTCACCAACAGTCATCATTATTTCTCTCACAATGCACCTATTCTTAATACTGTTATTTACAGCAGGTTGACTGGGGTTTAGTGCAAAATGCAGTAGGTTAATGAGGGAGGAATGTCACTGTTTCATCCACTGTCCACTTACTGTCCATTTACTTTCTCGTGTGTCTGTGTCTCTCTGTGTGTGCGGTTTTTCTTTTCAAAGCCTGAGCATTCCTGGGGGTGGGAGGGAAGAAGGAAGGGAGGCAGCAGCTCTTTAGAAAGGCTGCTTCATCTGTGAAGTTTACAAAATATCATCAGCATTGCTGAACTAATGAATAACAAGAATGTGTTGTCTCTAGCTTTTATGCAGACTGTTCTGAAAAGATTCAAAACTGTGTGGGACCTGCAGTGTTGATCTGCCTATTCCAGGTACAGCTTCAATGATTTTTATCTCAGCTTGGAACACAGAGTGTGTTCTGATACTAATACTGATAAAAGCATAAAGGCTGATGCCATCTGCCATGGCAACTATCAAGATGGCAGCTGCTTTTCATCAGCTTTATCTGAACTTTGCGTTAACGGGAATTCAGACACTGTGGGTGCATTTTCAAAAAGGACATAAAAATGATAGCACTCCTCTGAATAAAACCAATTCATCATATATCAACCTACTCTCATCTCCTTTATGTTTCTGGTAAGAAAAACGAAAAAGGGGGAAAAATTCCATGTGTGCTCTCTTTAGATCACCTTGTCTCTTTATCAGCCCTAGTCTCTGATGCCAGTGGTATTAGACGCTTCCACTCACACAGCAGCAGCAGCAGCAGCAGGGCTGTAACCCTAAGAGGCTCTGACTTTGAATCCCAGCACTGGCATCACTGCTACAAATGGGATTCAAATGTGCAGTGTCTGAGGGCAGTGCAATCAACAAAATAGCGTGCTAGTGTACAGAGCCTACCACAGGTAATAACAGAGGCTTTTCCCAAAGAAAGGGGAAAAAAAAAGAAATAAAAGAGGAGGGAGAGGAAATAAGGAGAGGAAAAAATGAACTAGCAGTAATTCTAAGGGGCTTTTCTTGTCCTCAGCAATGGTTTACAGCAGGTACACCTTCTCCATGTTCATTAGCAGTGCTAGAACATGACAATTCACTACAGAAAAGATGCTAATTGCAGCACACAAGCTTTGTGTTGTTGGCTATAAAAGTATATACGAAATATAAA
This sequence comes from Neopelma chrysocephalum, assembly GCF_003984885.1. Classification (NCBI taxonomy): domain Eukaryota; kingdom Metazoa; phylum Chordata; class Aves; order Passeriformes; family Pipridae; genus Neopelma; species Neopelma chrysocephalum. Next base: position 4,044,158 of record NW_020897695.1, on the reverse strand, counting down.
TATAAGATGGTAGTATACTAACATATTAGAATGCTATTACACTTCTACTGATTTTGCTATTTTCCAGAAGGTTATTTTCCCTGATTTTTTTTGTCTGCTAATTAAATCTTTATTTGATTTATTTTTTTGGTTTAACTTAGCATCTGGCTCTCTCCTTCTCAGAATAAATTTTATTGAATTTTAAGTAGATATAGATATATAATGGATGTATCTAAATAAAAAAAAAGTAGAAAACAATGATGCTAAACTATGCATACACTAGAATCCCAAAATTTACAAAACATGTTCTCAAAAGAGTTTTGTTGCTATTACAGATTGCTTTGGCAAGTAAGACTAAAATGCTTGAATGTTAGTGAAAGAAAGCCTAATTAGAAAGCTGAATTAGACAGAGAAAGCAAGTTTGACATAGAGAGGACAAGGACCAGAGACCAGATTGTGCAAAATACTACGTGACTTCAGCTTTCCAAGAAGTCGATGGCAGTTGAGGGAGCTCTCTGGCACACAAGTCGAGACCCAAGGGACTGAGTTTACTTGAAGCAAGAATAGCAGACCAAATCATCAGCCATTGTAAATCAGCTTAGCGCCACAGCAGTCAAAGCTAGGTTCTGAACCGGGCCAGAGGCAGTGGCAGCTATTTGGCCCAGAAACTCTCAAGGGTAATAGAAAGCCACAGATCCACATCTAAATTAAAATTATGAACTGTATTAGTAGTAATGCTGTCCATTAGAAAATATTTTTGTTACTTCTCAATATTTGCATCTGGAAAAAAATGTTATTAAATGGCTGATTCCACCACAGCAATGTGATTTTGGAAGTCAGAGAAATGGCTGAGACTTAGAAAAGGGTTTACTACATTTTACCTCTGCAATCCCTTGTTTCGAATATGCACTCTTTTTCTGCTCTTCTGTTGTGTATAAAATGAGGTTAGTAGGCAGATTAGGACAGCCTTCATTTTCAACAATGTGAAAAGCAAGAGAAAAAAAAAGTAGTGTACAAAAACCAAGCTATCTCTAGATTTTGTTTCCCAGTGCTTCCAGTCTAAACCAGATCCTCAGTTCCTGCTGGGACGCTTTTGGGGCACATAAATTAAGGGAATTCTTTAAATTCAAATGAGTTTCATTTCAACAAAATATCTCTCCCTAAAACAAAAACATAAAAATATTAGCTAATATCTTTGTTCAAGGTCTTGTAGGGAGTTGAAAAGCTGCAAGCCCAATAAGACTACCACACAGAGGTCATATTGTCTTCCAGTAGCTTCCTCCAAATTACGTTTGAGATACCTTCTAAGCATTGAGGAGTTTGAACTACCAAAACTTTTGTAATCCTTACTACAGGGACAGGAAATTTTTTTTGTCTCAGAGTCATCAGTTCCACAGCATTTTTAGGCACTAAAAATATTTATCTAAAAAAAAATTCCCTTGCTCTAGAAAGTAAGAGCAGTAAAACAAAGCACAGACAAAAACTTAAAGCAAGTAAAGCATAAGAAGAGCTGACACTGTGGAGAATTTTAGGATACAATTCTATATCTGAAAATGTCAATTCATCTCTCCCTCGTGCAACAACATATTATTAATGTTTAATACCTATAACAAAAGATAAACACTTTCTGGAATGGGGCAAATTAAAGTATGCACAGAAGCACCACATTGCTCTGTAATGGTGACTCTTCTTGGGAGCTACAAGGGCAATGATTTTTCAGTAAAGAAAGCAACGGGGGGAATTTTAAGTCTTACCCAAAGAGGGACAATTCCATTCTCTAATAGACCCATTTTCATAATCCTTCTCATTCTTTATAATGTTATAGTTTTACTGTTGCCACTCACTGCTTTTATGATATGAAGGCAATCAGAGTTTTGCCATTAATTTCCAGGCAGGTAGGAGTGGTGAAAAATGTCATAGCTTCTGAAACTTTTGGTCCAACACAAAGAAAAGAGATGTGGTCCTCAGATTAAAGTGTTCAGAAAAGACCTTCATGAAATTTGTGACAGATAAAACACTAAATCAGCAGTTAAAGAGAGAAACAATTATTAGCTGTGCAAACTGATCGTAAGCACACAATCAGGAGGCTACATTTGGAAAATTGGGTACAACACTGAGAAAAGTATTACAGAAACTAAAAAGTTACAGCTGAGGATGGCCAAAATTATATGAGAACTCAAGGACCTGAATTAATCGAATTTTTTGAAACATACTATTCAGTAAGGAAAATAAACAAAACAAATACAAGCAAAAGAAAAACAAAATGTAGAACTCCATTACCTAAAAGAAAAGACTGCCAAGTTGTAAAAATAAAGTCAGTGAGAAGCAAGCTACTAAAAATGGTATGACTAAACTCTGCTAAATTCCCTATGGAAGTCAGTGGAGTTTGCCACCAACTCACTAGATTTACAGTTCTGGAAGTGGGATTTCTTCAAAGGACTAAAGAACAAATATATAGGGCATGTACATTAAATATTTCCCATGGCACAGTCTACAAATTGTAAAGCAGTTAGGTAAGTATTTGGGAAAAAAAAAGATGGTAGTATTGCTAATAAAATTATTCTGAAATCATTAAAGCTACATTGTTTTAGAACAGTAGAGGGACTAGACCTGCATGATAAAACTAAGTATGGAGATTTCCATTCAAAAATAACAAGACACCAGTAAATACGTTATCACCTACTACTCACGTTGCCCTATCACCAGAACACAAGCTACTGGAATATACTTCATACAGCTTCAATAGGCCGAATCTTGAGTGGGATTTAGGTAACTATCTGCATTGTTTTGCACCTCAATGGCTTTGAAAATATGGTGCAACCAGCCTGGGTCACTTTCCTGATGTACGATTTGCCTTGACAGCGCGCTCCTTAGCAAATGCAAAAAGCGCTGTAATACACTGGTGCGCAGGACTGAGCTTTGAATTAAGGCAGATTTTATAGACTTTTGTGGTTAAAGCTGGAGATTTTGAGACACAGTGCTGTGCTGTTGTCATTAAAACATTGATATTTACATTGTATTTACACTTTTTAAAATTTTAAGATTTAGTGCAATATGCAGGCTTGGAGAGGAAGCAGTCTGTAGTTCTCTGCAGCATCTCATACTTTCACATAAAGTGGCCTTTGATAACTGCACCTCTGCCCACAGCCTTTTACAATGTCAGGTCTGTTTGCATGCAACTAGGAGCCTCATTCCAGTTCAGTACGACTATGCAAAACGAAGTATAAAATATTGCTGTCTATTATTAATAATGGCCAAAAAAAATTCTGATGCCTGGCATTGAAATTATTTTGACATATTAATATTGCATTGTAAGTGTGTCACCAAAGGGGGGGCTCTGCATATTCCTGCTCTTCAATTAGTCTGCAGTTGTAATGGTCTGCTAATGGGGTCTCCATAGAGTTACGTCGAAATTGCTTTCCCTATCCTCATCTTATATTGTAATGGCACTGAAGCAGGATCTTCATAGACGTCCCTTGCAGTCACCATTTATCATCGTGAAACTAGTATTCTGCTAAATAAACTTTCTGGGACCTTTTAAATGTGATATGAACACATCATTCGAGTGAACTGAAAGTTGGTTTGACATGGAAAAACATGAAGAAAAGGAGGTTGGATAGCTGTTTTGTAAATGCATATATTGTGACTGTCGAGAAACCTTTATAGTTCTCATGGCCTAAGTCCACTTAAAGGATTAAAAACTTAATCTTGAACACTTTTTGCAGGGGAGATACCCAAATATTGCACATATTTTATTTCAAATTAAATATTCCACAGCCTATTTTGTAGTTTTGGAAAAAAAAAGGTGAAAACATAAGTGTGCTTACTGGTCATTGAACACATTACTGAGTAGGTTCCTCCTCATACACACTCTTTGTAAGGGCATGACTGCAATGGCTCTGAATTTGGACAGGCTTCCACTTTGGGTTTCATTTAGAGGAAACAGCTTGTTTTAGCGTTTTCACGCACTAAACAGATTTCAAAGATCTCTAGCAAAACTTTTCTCGGATCAAGTGACTTAGTTTTCTTAGAAAGCTGTAATTTATCTGTATCTTTTCCACATGTGCACTACTGGAAAATAAAGCAGATAGCATGTAGTAAAAGATCAACACTTATTCTGTGTTTATCTGATGTGGACACTATTCTGCACAATAGCTGTCCTTATGCAGTAGAGAACACATTCAAAACAGACCAAAATTAATTAATCAGCAGGTGCTCTGAACTGGATAAGAGCAGCCATCCAGGACCTTGCAGATCAGCTTTTCTAGAGTGTTTCCCTCCATACTTGATCTGCTCCATCATGAGAGACTATCAGTTGATTTTGACTTCAATATCTCTCATACTTCTTACGCACTGTTTTTTGTAAGGAAGAGGTCTCTAATTTTTTACTTAGGTGCATTTGAGAGAAGAATCAGATACCACTACTGATACTCAAAATCTTAGTGCAGCTCCTGCATGAAACCCCAGAGTACAGCTTCTATGAGCCAAGACTGAGTTGTAATTGAGATGAAAGCAATGTTGTAACTCAGTAGAAATGGTGGGTAAAAGCCAGTGTTCCTTCTGATCTGCATCAAGGTCAGGGACTGTGTTCCAGGGACCACGCGTGATCCCTTTCCATGAGTGAATATGGAAAGATCACGCTTGGTCCTCCAGTGCAGAAGAAACCTGGACTTGCTCTTCTCAGTCATTGCATTTGATGGGTGATGGGTGATAGATGATCATAAGAGGGAAAGGAAGTAGAATGGCCATTTAGTTATGTGTAGGGGACTGGACTTCCCTCACCTTAAGCACTTACAGTGACTGTGCAGCCTGTGCTTGAGCTGGGTTGAATCATTCTGACTCAATGGCAGTGTGGACTCACTTCACACGTTTGAATACATGGCCCAGAATACTAAATCATGAAGAATAAAAGTAGTAGTTTTTAACAGTTTTTGAGAAAATGGTGCTCTTGGTAGAAGAACAGGCTAAGAGCAACAGGAGGAAAAAAAAGAACAAGGGCAGAATACGTTATTCCCACAGGTAATTTGATCACATCCCAGGAGCACACAGTACCCCATGTTTTGACAGGGTTTTTTCGGCATTCCTGGAGGAGACGGCATAGTGAGCCATGACTCACACCACCTGCCCACCATGAAAACTGCCACAGCCTGCCACAAGGTTTAAAATCAATAAGTGTTTGTGTCTTTAGGTCACAAACATTTTCTATATCATTTACATAAAGAGCCTGCAACAGAAGAAAAAGAAAAATGCCTATTTTCTCAAGCTATTGCAAAAATAATTGAACAATCAAGAGGTCTTTCACCTGTTAAAATGCACAGACAAAGTAGAAGTTATTTTTTTACTGGTAGAGATCATGCTGGGGCTGGAATTTAAGATACAGATTGATTGATCTCTTTAATCTAATATTTGTTCATGGGGAGGCTGTTATCTTTATTGTGGTGACACCTGCTAGTGTCGTTATAGTTAAAGGCTTACTGTATTTCTATTATAAATGCTGGTTTGGGGTTTAATATATCAGCAGGTTTGTACAGCACTGGGCTAAACACTGGCGTAGGAGTTGTCAATCCTAAGGCACACAGGCAATTTTTTTAAACCCAAATCTGATTCTGTTTAGGGCTTTTTTTCTCTAATATAATTGCTAAAATACTGAGGGATGAGAAAACAGTTGAAGTGACATGGACTTCGCTGAGCAGCTGATACAGAGTCTCACTCTCAAAACTTTATATTCAATACAAATTAAAATCAATGTGCGAAGATGTTGTCACCTGACTTGACAAACAGGCTAATAAAACACCCAGAGATGTAGTTTCAAGTGATGTGACAAATCTTGTGCTCTCCTGAGGCCAGTCTGAGCCACCCTGCTAATATAAAACAGTCCAAATACTGGCAGAACGTGCTGTTTAGGAGTGCTCTGCATAAGGGAATGCTCCAGTGGCACGGGTGGCTGCCTCATATGCACTAACTGCTGGTAGAGGGGTAAGCAACAGTCAGGAAAAATGAGTAAATGTTCCTGTTTGTCGAAGTGGGTAAAATGTTTGCTGTGCAGTTTAGTTTACTTCTAATCACACTGCTGGGGGTAATGCTGTGTCGCTCGGAGCAGAGAGTCATGTCAGCCGAGGCATTTCTGGGCATTGGCAGAGAGTGTAAGTGGGGGTGGACCTGAGGCTGCTCTACCCTCTGTGAGAAACTACAGCAGCAGTTAATTTCATGTCACGGGAGGGTAACAAAGGCACCCTGAGGCTAATTTAGAGCATCTTTCTAAGAAGTGGAATAAATATTCTAGGCAAATCACCACACTCCCATGGAAAATACTACTTCCAGGACAAGATCTAGATTACTTAGTCTCCCCCATTTTTCTCTTTAACTTTAATTTGCAAAGTTCCTTTCCACTCCCATATCAGTTTTCACAGCTCCACTACGTGAGTTTCCACTGTCTCACTCCATTTCTGCACAGCCCACTATCCTCTGTCTTTTTACAGAGATGAGCAGGTCTCGAATATGATAATATGCCACATGGTAAGAAATTCTCTCTAAAAAGCTGGCACCTACATTCTGAGTACAAATCACGTGTGCTTATCTCACTTTCATACACAGTGTGGGTGCTGTGTGTGTGTGTGCCCACACAAATTCATTGGACTAATATCCAAAACTCACCCCCCTCCCTCAGATCTTCCTCTATTTTTAACTCAGACACACCAAATACAGACGCGAGCCTGAGGTTTCCCCTAAACTGGCTACTTCTAAGGATCATTCACCAAAGTCCTCCCCATAGCCCTTCTCTGGTCTTGGCACCTGAGTTGGTGCTCAGGAGACCTGCCCGATCTGCTGCCAGGATGAGTCAGACACTGGACTGTATCATCATGCAGGTCCTAACACACCATTTGCTTTTGCACATGTATCTGCAATTAAATACATCCATTTTACATTCAAAACACACAAAACTGGGGAACAGAGCAACACCAGCTCTGCAGAAAATGTCATCCTCCTTCATCACCCCTACAACACAACTCTACATTTATCTGTAAAGGGTGGATGAAATGGGAATATATCGCACTCTAGATTATCTATTCTCTTGTTCTACTTCTAAGTGAAATAGCATATTCTTCCCTGTCATTTTTATGGTTTTATATATACACACCCGTATTGGTCACACGCCTGCATTTTTTATGTTCCAACTGACGAACTAGATTTTTACCTTGTTCTCTGTCTTCAGATTCTTCATGTAATTTCTACTTCTCCAGGAATTTCACCAATTCATCACAGTGAACATGGTTATTTTTTAATTGCTATCCATACTGTAGTAAATATAAATGACAAAAATCATCAAACATATGTTGCCTAAGTTGTATAAATATGCATATATGTTAAAGATGTGGTAGCAGGCAGGTGCACAGGAAATCTTCATAAAGTTAACAGCTACTGCGGCAATAATAAACTGATGTTACCCTTTCAAATGCTAGTCAGGATTTTGCACGCATTAGCCACCACCGTGTGATTTGAGCAGTGCCACTAATACAGATATAGTCAAGCTGGCAACTTGTCTCTCCCCCTCCCTCCGGTCTCCCCCTTTTTTCTCACAAAGAAATAGAATGAGTTTATTAAAGTATAGATGCCATTTTCATCTCGCAACGTTAACTGTGTTGTCTGTATCCCAAAGGTACTGAGCCAGTCAATGCAAACAGCTGTGCCACCTACTTGCAACAGTTGCACACCCACCACAAAGCACGGGTAGGAGGAGCAGGTTAAAACGAACCGTAAAGCTGCTAGTGTACCTCACTTTGCAGTTTACCCATTAGCTCGAGGGAAATTTCATCCCTTTGGAGAATATGCATTGTATGTAGAACTCGTAGCAGAGAGTATTCTTTTGCTCTCATCTCCTATAAACCACCTACTGCATTTTTATGTTCTACAATCACATACACCAAAACAGTGTTTAGCAAATTAACACCAAGCTAAATAAAAGGCATATCAACCAACTTAGCAGGCAGCTTTTATATACTTCTCTACTGAGGATGTTGGGTAGGCTGAGAGCTGTGTTTCCCTCATATTCTCATTATTTGATTTTAGCTTAACTGGATGAGTTTAACAGGAAAATTGATTCATTTTCACAGGTTTTATCAGTTGCCCTCATTACTGCAATATGAAGGAAAAAAGCAAGTTGATGGAGGAAGGCACTGATTCAGTACATCTCCACGAGCAGCTACACAGATGAGATTTCTGTACAAATCTCACAGTATGAGAGAATTGCCCTTTCACTCCATGCCTTCCTAAAGTGAAGCCTTAGCTGCAGAAACTCTGTGTGCAACCCCAGAAAAGTGCATTGCATGTTTGTTCATGCATGTATGTGTGTGTTGGGGAGGGGGGAAACACATGTGATTGTCTCTGTGGAAGTGCAGTGTGGATTTTTGTCTTCCACTGCAGGTAGATGGACTTCAGTTGTTTTCTATGACAGTCAGTGAAAAAACATCTCTTCTCCCCTGTCTCAGGGCTGAAGTCTTGTCCACCGTAGGCCACCCACGATGTATGTATTCAACAAAGGTTTTGTCTCAGAGATGAGATGTGACAGGACGTAAAGAGATAAGAGAAGTAGCACATGTACATGCAAGCATTGATACAGGCAGGCACTTGTCCAGTACTTCTAAAGGTCCTACTACCTCTAACACTAACAGTGTCTCACAAAGCAATATACTAAACCAAGACTTCCCTACATCATCATTACATTAATATCCACAGCACAAACAAAATACCTATGGTTTTCCAAAGTAATATTTATTTGAGGACAAATCTATACACCAGTGAATGTCTAGACCTTGTAATCCTGATTCACTGATAGAATAACAGGAACACAATCAGTACTAAGTGTTCGTTTGGAAAAAGAAATACTTTTAACTACAACACAATTAGTTGTGAATTTCTTTCTGCCTCTTCAATATAATTAACTAGGGGTTTATTTTACCATTATCCTTCCATGCACTAGGGACTCAATCTAGGAACTTCTTTCTCACAGGATTCTAATATACTCTTATCTCTTTATATTAATTGAGTTATCTTATACTGTCACAGAGGCAGTAGCTGAAATAGAGATGCAGAAAGAAAACTTCAGTCACTCCTGTATGCTACTTGAACCAAGAGAACTTCAGCTAAGGAAGTGTTTCGTCACACAGTGTAGACCTTCCAGGGGTCCAGTTTCCCTGTCCCTGAAGTGTGAACAGGGAAATTCCACTGCTCAGGACAGCTCCATTATCCCACTCAAATCACATCAGAGTTACTAGGAAAACAGTTGTTTCACTTTTTCTCATGAGCACTGATGACCACTTCTGATCTTCTGGAAAGTAATTTCTGGAAAACCTCACCAGCATACAACAGTGTTCAACAGTTCTGTAGCAACAGTCTCTGTATAGATAACAAGTGAGACTAAAAACACACGTGGACCACATAACGGAAACCCAACAAGGTTTATTTCTGTCTCATCTGCACCTTGCTATGTACTGCTGTCAGCATGTGCTTTTCTGAAGCTATACTGTATGAAGACTTCTCACTGTCAAGGAAATTATTATTGCTAAAATCCACTCCCCACATACCCCAAAAGTAACTGCTTAGTACAACAATTATAGTCATTCGCACAACAGTAATCTTTAAGCTATAATCTTTAATACAATGATGGGAAAGGATAATAAGTTGAAAAGCGGGAAAAATGAGAGTTGCGCCTTGCAGATCTGCAGTGATACACACACTTAACAAGACCAGAAGAGCAATGCTACTAACTGAAACAACAGGCCCAACCAAACGATCAAATTAAATTCAAAAACATCTGCTGTGCTTAGTCTTACCATGACCTTCTGAGGTGGGCTCATCGAAGTGCCAATCTTCCTAGACTGATGTGTAACCACTACAATACTATGTAATGATCACAAGAGGAATTGTTTTAATTGGCAAAAGCCACGTAATTCAAGAGGACCAAAACTCGAGATCTGACCTCTAATTCATAAACAAACAACGAAAATAATTCTAGCCCTGGCATTTGCAGAAGTTCACTGCTCATCCACTGTAGTAAAGGACTGAGGAAACAAACTGGGGTATACAAAGTCAGATTCATCTCATTAAGTCAAAGACCCCTGTCCTTCCCTTATGCTCAGGGAAACACAATTGAGTCTCTGCAATAGGAGTCAGGAGTATTTACATATCTACTCTTCTAAGTCTATAATGAGTATATAAAATAAGTCCATCACAGCTCCAAATACCTTCTTTGCAGATATCGACCCTCAGGAGAGATGAATCCCTGATGCCCAGCAAGAGGTGTTGAAGAAAGAGATTATGAGTTTACAAGTTTTAAAGTATCTAATATACCTCATACTTGAGGACTGGAGCAAATGGTCCTTCTGTCATGGGGACTGCTCCAAAACCAAGTTGTGTTTGCCATCTTATCTCGCATGCCAGAAGCCCCACTGGGTCCCAGTCCTGCTGCTAACCCCTCTTGCCTTTGCAGGTGTGTGAAACTCTAATGTGAATTGGCACAGCAGGGCAGATTTTTATCTGATAAGAATACCAGCATGGTCCCATTTAAACTGGTGGACTGTTGGATCTCACGAAAGTCAGGTAGGAGATTTATAGGAGGGATGGTAAGCAGAGGGTTAGTGTCAACTATGGACATTCTGTAACTGAGATCAGGTTGAAGAGAATACCCATAAAATAATATTGCTTGCAGCATTCACTTTAGTACTGAGGACCTCATCATGAGATCTGTCCAGTCCAAGTCCCTGGGCAAAGGTTTTCTAAGTTTCAGATGCAGTTTACAGAGACCTTTTATTGCCTGGATGCAGGCAGTCTCAAACATCAACTCATATATTCACATAGCAGCTAGTGAAGTTCCTGCTTCAGGAGAGAAATGTGTGGAGAGTCATTGGGAACCCTCTGACTTCAGCAGTTCTCCTTCAGGATACTTCTCTGTGCAGCTCTATCTTTCTCCTTATTAAGAAAATTAATTGACTCCAAAACAGTACACATAAATTAGAAGTTCAAGTAGCAAGACCAAGTAGCCACAATTAATTGGTTATTGTCTAGAAATAAATAATTAAAAAACCCCAAGCCTTAAACATAAAGAAAAGTTTATTTTTCCATACAAGTATGCTTGAAATGAACGAGAGGAACTTAGACAAATGGACTAGCTCCAAATAATAAAGTATCAGTTTAAGAAAAATGCACAGATCAAGATTACACCAAATTATACACTCCTGTACCTAAGCAGCATTCACACTCTTGAATTAGAAATATGCATGCTTAACTACAAGGATCAGCACAAAGTCCCTAGCCTATAATGATATTTCTTTAGCAAAGAAAACTGTATTTTTCACTTACTTTCTCTGCAAATGGCTTTACATCACTTATTAAACTTTCAGTAAAAAAAAAAGGTCTGTTACTGATAGTGAATGCAGTTTCTGATCAAAAGGGAGAAGGGTCAAAAAAATTATAGGAATTGAAAATTACTTGTTCTGTGAGAAACAACTAGGCAATCTGAAATATAGATATGATGATGTACTCAGCCTGTAGTCCTAGAAACAAGGCATTTCTGGGCCATGCTAGACTGAGAACATGAGTATATAAACCATATCACAATCTGAACAGAGGCACTCCCCACCACCTTTTGGATCAAGAAGGGAGAGGAAAAGGCATAGCTATATCTCTATTCTCAGCCATTAATCTGTCCACCCACTCCATGGATCTCAAGGAAATAAGATTCAGCCTGAGGGCCAAATTCTGGTTTCACTTACTGCAGCAGTCTGTCATCCAAATTTGGTGAATGCTTTGTTGATGTGACCAAATCAGTTCACACTTTTAATTTCTACTGTTTGAAAATGCCAGGATTCTTTTCTTCACAGTGGTTAGAGTCAGTTTTTATTTTTTATTAAAATCTGAGATTTGCCAAAAGGAAAGGACTTCAGGAAAATCCCATACAGGCCAGGGCTTCTCCATAGCCTTAAAAGCCCCTCTGGAAAGCTGTTAGCCTCTCAGAAAGGGAAAATAACCAGCTGACTCCAAGTGCCACTTGATCAATAATGAGATATTCAGAAGGAGTCTTAATTTTATCTAACCAGAGGGATGAGACTATCATCTTCCCTGACAACCAAAAACTCAGCAGAGACCTCTTAAAGGGAATCATCTCCATTAAGTTGTTGCTTGCTTGCAAGCAGTAGCAGTAATGGCACTCACCAGCTTTCAGCTGGAAGTGACTGGGGGAGAATGCAGCAGGTAAATTGACGCTTTGCAGGGGCATTGCACATGTACCGGTGGCATTATGTCATTGTGACACTCGTCCATAGAGTCTACAGGGACTTGCAATCATTTCTAAGGCTATGCCTAAGGTGCTAGGATGTCCCAAAAGGTAAAGCATATGTGTCCTTCAATAATGTGTGTGTGTGCACATGCACAGCCTTTCCCCAAATCATGTTCAGTGGGTGCATCATAATATTAGCATAACGTCTTTTAAATGAAAAATTTAAATTAAAATGTGATGTTCTAAAAGACCATTTACAGTTCATAACACTGCAATAACTTACTCTTTTTTAAAATTTACACTATGATAACATTGTTATTAACTCCCAATTAGGATTTTTAGGGAAAAGCAAATATTTAAAATGGTAGGTTGGTGACCTAAATACATACATTTTCTTTTTAAAAAAGCTTGTCTTTTTGGAGACTGACATGTTATCAATAGGAAATTTCAATACTTAGTCAATACTAAATAACATAACTAACTCCTAGTTTCTTTACACAATTTCTTCTCAACTGTGCAGCTTATGGATGAGAAAAATTAAATTCCTCTCAGGCAGATAGTATGATCTTCCCATGACTTAGAGAGGAAAAAAGAAAGACAAATTTATCTCCAAAGCTTTAGGTTTGTGCTTGCCAACGCTGAGTTGGGTAATTGGTCTGACAAAGACAGAGGAAAATGAAAAAAAAAGAAAAAGAAAAATAGAAGCTCCAATACAAAGAATAATCTTATTGTAATAGAACAAGAATCAGACCAGCAATCAAAGACAAGGAGTTTTAGGAGTTCTAGGAATAATAAAAAGAAGTAGACCGACTTGCTAATAAATTAGAAGATTCTGAGGTGCCCAATACATAAAACAGAGTACCTGCATAGGTAATAGTTGAAGACATTCTATGAATTCAAGCAGATGTAATTCATTTTCTCTGTGATGTAACCCAACACTGTTTAGTCCCTTCTTAACAACCCTTCAATCATATCTTATTTCATTTAAGTCTAAATAACACTTCAGCCACCTCCTACAGGGGAAGACTTGCAGATTTTCCTCTGGAAATACATTTCTAGAACCTCAGAGTGTCCAAAACCTCCCAAATTTTATTTTAACTTCCACAATGAGAAAGTATTTAAGTAAGACAGAATTATGAAACTAAGGTTGCACAACATGTCACTTGTTCTCAAAAATTAATCTGATAGTGTTTGCAGTCATGTACTTGTGTACCTCGCATTAGGCCTCACCTTATGTTCTGTCTATATTTGGGCTGTAGCAGGTTTTCATGTAACCTAAGTAAACTTTAGTTATAAAACGATTATTAGCATAAATATGAATAATGTTTTTGAGACAGATTCTATCATCCCAGTTGTAGGAAAACTTAGTGGCATGACGCTGAAATTAACATTTACTACACGCTGTCTCTGACTTTCACCAACCCCAGGACTTCTTAGCCCAGATGTACGTCTCCTTTTTAGATCAAGGTCATATGGCAAGTATGTCCAGAGCTGATAGCTAAATTTCTTCCCCAGTTGAAATGGAAGTCCATCCTTCCGAAATTTCATCATGTACACAAAATTGTCTAGGTTTACGAATCTCTAATCTGATTAGTTTGGCACAATTTCTATAGGTATTAGTCAATCTTACCAAAAGACTTTTAGATGCATTGCACAAGCCAATAATTCTTTATAAAAGATCCTCAGGCAAAATGCATAACTAGTCTGAAATGAGTTTTGATTTAGTAGCTTGCAAGTTAAGTCAGGCAAAACCAGGAAACCATCATATTTTCAGATCAAATACAATTCACAGTGACTCAAAAAGTTTGCTAAAGACTATAGAAACATTTGGAGACCATGGAGATGCAATTTCGCTCGTATTCTATCATAATGTCAACATGAAAGTTCTTGCCTCAGTTGAGTTCCACCATGATGAATAGCATGTGGCTTCATTGCATTATGAGACTTAAAACCTTTTGGTCTCAATTTAAATTGAGATGATAGCTAAGCACATCTACTTTCAGAAAGAACCAATCAAAAAAAAGGATGTGATTTTCCATAGAAACATGTCTACCAATAGTTTATATATACTGAAGTAGCCAATTACATCTTGGCACACTCAAAAACACATAGCAACAGCAATGACAGCATGGCAACAGCAGCTGCTGCACAACGGAAAAATTAGAAAATTACTCTTTAGAAAAAATATATTCTGTTAATTCACTTTGTTTACATTTTCTTTCATGACATAGTTCTAGAAAAACACTGTATGTGTAGCTAACTCTTCTTGTGTACCTTATTATTGAATGGGTGAACTAAGATTATTAAGAAAAATATTCCTTATAGTCAAAGTTGCCTTCCACTGTGTGTATAGTTCTGCACATGGCAAATCATTCATGAAGTATGGGAATTTTGTTTTACTTCCTCCCAAATGAACGTATACCAGTCATAAGATGATTTCGTTTTTCATAGCCAGTATGTTGACTTTGGTGTGACAGGACAACCTCCCCAAGCATTGGGACATAACCTGGCAACCCAGGAATGGCATGGTCACAGTGGAAAGGGAGATTCTTTCCTCAGGTGAAACCATCATATGTTCCCCTCATACGCTACGACATTTGCCATATGATCAGATGTATTTACATGAGTATGCACTTAAAAATATATAAAGGGAGGGAGCAGGTTTTAAATAGCCATGGTGGAAATACTGTTTTTTCTAAAAAATTTTAAGGTCCAGCTCCTGCCTCCACAAGCATATGTTTCACTTCCACTCTCCCCTTCCCAGAGGAATGTCCCACTTTTATTATGGGACAGCACCCACAAGAGTGGTTATACTGTGCTTGATTTATACTGTGTCAGTGACAATATAGCAGGGAACAAGCAAAGGGTTGTCAGTACTTTCTCAGAGGGGCGTGAACGTGTGTGACCCCATCGAAGTGCCACCTGTGTGTAAAACAGAGCTGCAGAACATGGCAGTACACAACACATATTTTTGAAGGAAGGTGATGGGAAGGCAAAAATCTGTGCAAGAAACCTAGCAATTATGTTCACAGTGGCAGTATCATGTGTCTAAATAATATTTCTTGTGTTTTATCTGTAGATTTGGATCATATTCCCCTGGGATATGAAACAACTCATTTGTGCCTCTATAGTTAAGGATTAGGATGTTTCCCTAGTCTAAATCCTACCATTCTGCAGCTATTAGCATCTGCAAAGTTAATCTACTCTCTGCTAAGGCACAAATAGATTTTGATATACCAAGAGTGACTACATTTGAGTTGATCAGATAGAGTATAGTTATGTAAATAGTGTGTAAGTATGGATTTCAGCAATGCCAGATAAAGAATTTCATCTTTACTTTGTTACTTCTAGTATTTAGGGCTCAGTTTTGAGGCTTAATGTTTGTTTAACAGTTGTTTGTTTCTCTACAAGTCTACATTCAGGAGAGACAGGTGAGACCATGCCCACTTCCTGACTGCCCTGCAGATCCCCAGAGTGTCTGTCTGAAAGTGAGAAAAGATCAGTGCTTGAAAGGAAAAGATATTTTCTCACACTTACATTAAAGTGTCATTAGATAGAGCAATGAGGGTTTTTTTCAAATTTTCTCCTCTACTTCATCCATCTGTTTGGCCCAGAAAGTAGAGTCCAGGTGAGATGATGGTTAATCTGTCCAGGACAGCCTTTCCACTTTCCTCTTGTCCCTGTTCAATAGGTGGTTTGGAGAGCTTTGAATGCTACTTTTTAACCCATCCACATAAAAAGCTGCTCTCTAAAATGTCCTTTGAACATGACTGAGGGAAGACAGTATTCTCTCAAGTGCTGCTTATTGTCCTGCTTTTACACATTGTTATTTATATGCTTCATCTTCCACTTGTCCTGCTCTTATCCCATTGACCAGGTTCATAGCGGTCATGGCTATGATAAAAATCATTATTATCAGTTATAGTTGCTCTACTTCATTTTAGATAACACTTCTCTTGGATGAGAATGGAAGGGTATGTACTGCTGCTAGTAGCTCTTATCGTTTCTCAAACTGTCAGTGAACAGTCATTATTGTCCTTCCACTTCTCCTTCTATTGTGAGAACAGTTAGTTATCCCACTTCTCATAAAGCTTGCTGGTTTGTAAATTAGCTTCCTTTGCAATACCCTTTCATTTAAATCTGGAAACCCTTTACCCTTCTTCCCCTTGGTGCACATGGGGAAAATTAGTCATCAAATGGAAATGTGACTGAGACTTGAATATGAAATCTATACATTTCAGAATAAAAAAAATACCTCCACCCTCCTGAGCAGGATTCAGAGCTAGCATATGTTCAATTTCAGCATAACAGGTACTTTCTCATCACTTTTCTCTTTTGGTTCTTGGCTGAAATCTTCAAGCATTACAGTGCAGCTTTCTATTCAGTATGGCGAACATGACCTCATGTAGTCCCTCACCATCCCAGGAAGAGAACAAGAAACTTTCTGGCAAAATACATAAATCCTTCTTGATTTTTGAGTTTTAGGAGACAAATACTGGTATAACAGCAACATCTGATGGAAAGGATTTAAGAATAAGACTGAGCCACTGTCTCCAGCCTACTTTCCTCTATACGCTTTGTGTAAATTCCCAATGCTTCCTCCATGCTGTGTCTCTCCAGCCAATGCCTCACAGGTGAAAGAAATGCACTTGATGTTATTCACAGGTTGTTCATAGAAAGGGTACATCGTGCTAAGTTTGCTCTGTAATCTAGGTAGAGAATGTGAATGCCACAGTCAAATTTCATCACTGCTTATATCAGTATTTATTACTGGTAAGGTA
The DNA here is from genome assembly GCF_003984885.1 of Neopelma chrysocephalum. Lineage (NCBI taxonomy): Eukaryota > Metazoa > Chordata > Aves > Passeriformes > Pipridae > Neopelma > Neopelma chrysocephalum. Next base: position 4,027,127 of record NW_020897695.1, on the reverse strand, counting down.
CGAAACTCAGGATTTTGGGGTTTCTATTCAAAGTTGATCCTGTCATGTAATTGGGATCATTATCTATGTGCGTGGGAGGCATAAATACCTGCAAGCACAGCATCACAATAAAAACACTGAGTGGGATGAAGTCACACCTTAATTACTCATTACCCTATTGATTTACTAAGGAAACTTCTACAGTAGAAAGAGTTACAGCAGCTGATCCACCCCTGCTTCATAGCTGCCAGCCCCAAACACTACTCCACAATATCAGAATAAGTGATAGTGAAACTATATCAAGTGGATCATACTCTGGTTTAGAAATGTAGTTAATATACAGGGTGATACACAAGACGTGGAGGCATAAAAGCAATTCTACACTGTGAGAAACATGAGTTTCAGGAAAACTCCAAGAGCCAGGTTTGGTTGGTAGAAGAGTAGGGGATGTTATCTACAGATGTAGCTACTGATGAGCTATCGCTCAATTTGTAAGGTATCATTTTATGCATTTAACAGTATAAGAATCCCCCATGACAAGCTGATCCATCCTACACTTTCATTCAAGCCCTTCCATGGCTTTGTTCCTCCCTTGTCTCTCTCTAGCTTGCCACAGACACTAGGTCAGCACATGGGCTTTGTTGCTCTTGTCCTTTTTCCTCTGTGCCATACCCACGTGTAGCTGCACGTGCAATGTGGCACCCAGGTTGCTCCTACAAGCAGCTCTTTTTCTGCACTTCTCTGAAGTGACATTTGTCTCCATCTACTCTTCAAGGTGCTGCCCACTTGCAAGAACTGACACATTTTTCCTCTCCGTCACTGGGAGAACATTTTTGAGTGCCAGTGCGGGCCCCTACTATATAAAAATGGTCATGATACTATAATTATCAAGGGCCAACTATCTCCTCCTCCTCTTCATTCACATAACAAGCTTTTAACAAGCAAGATCCTAGTAGTTTTTAACAAATTGGATACGGTGCATGGCAGTGCCATACCTAAGCAGAACAGAGGGGAACAAGACAGTGGTACTAGATCAAAGGAAAAATATAAGAACTGCGAGTGGTCTAAAGAGTACCACCCCAGGATGAAGAAAAAGAAATGAGGCAATGGGAGCAATTGAATTGACACAGGCGTTCTCATAAAGGACCCATTACACAAAATCAATTTGCTTTAATCTAAACTATTTGCCAAAAGCAGATAGCACCTGTGTGCCAGATACATAAAGATGTATGTAATCTGCTCATGATCTATCTGCAGGCTGTACTAACTGTCAGTTGCTTGATGTGCATGGGCTTAGTCGGGGGAGAAAGGAAAAAAAGGAAGAGCAACAACTAACTAGCTGTAGCACAAATGTGGAAAGCTTTCTTAATTGTCTCAGTTCTTATTTTATTTTCCTTCCCTGAATGGCAGTTTTGACCCCATAGAATCATTTTTTTTAGATCGGGCTTCAAATACTGAATGTTTAATGCACATGTTTTTAAACCAACAAGCTGAATTATCCATCTGGTTGTCTAATATATATCTGTGGTAGCTTTAAGTCCTAGCAAATTGGGTATTTCAGTACCTGGACATCTCCAGTATATCAGAATATAATGACAATGAACACGTACATTGGTGAAAAAAGGGGGGGGGTTTGTATTTCTGAATAAGCACGATAATATATTCTGACACCATAAGAGCAGTATTTTCTGTCAATCAGCTTGAATTCTCTGTAAGTCTCAGACATATAAGTCACATTGAGAGGGTTATGCATTTCACAAGTGGATTTTTATATAAATACTTTCTCTGGCTCCAGTTCAACACAACAAAAGAAGTCAAACATTAGTCTGTATTTGTATTTTTTCACTGAAATGTTTTGACATAAACTGCACACAATCCTAGCTGAAAAGTGCCATACAGTTTGGAAGAAACTGCTGTGAACACCTCTATTGTTCACAAAATGCCAAAGTTTTTGCTTCTTAGAAACTTAGAGGCCTCATTTCCACAGCCCAATCAACAGTTTTCTTCTGAAGAGCGCACAGTTATGTATACAGCCCTCTCCTGCCTTTACTGGGTTTTCTTTCCCTTGTAAATAGACTCAGACTATGAACAGCACTGAGAGCTATAAAAATGACATCTGACCTTTGCCAAAACAATGAAATATCTACAACCAAATGGTGGCTATTTTCTATCCAACTGTGAGGCAAATATCTGGTTTTGAAAGTTATTAAATAAATCACTGTCATTTACAGTACATTTCTTTACAATGCATGGCAACTTCTTGAGTCAAACGGATCAGTTACCCTACTTAATTCTGGCATAACTGAATGAAAGTCGAGTTAATCTGGTTTTGCCCCAGAATTCCCCTGTTTCCCTGACATGTAATGGAAGTGATCACAGACACTGCCTGAAAACTGCAAGGTTTGAGTGCAGCTCTGGAATATGGTAACAGTTGAATGCTGGAGGGACTGCAGCGTAATAGCCAACTTCATCATATCCAGAATAACCTACAGACTTTCCTAAAATGTACCAGCTAGCAGAGTCCCAAGGGGCTGCTAAATTGGTCAAGCATCACTGCAGCACGATGGTCATCTGACTACTCTCTTTTCCTCCGAGGATGCTCTAACATTCAGTCCCCCTTCACTCAACACTGATCTATTCACCTTTATCCTCCTTGTAGCCTGTCTAGCTACCACAGAAGAAAAATCCTCCAAAACCACAGAAAAACTTAGGGCCACAAACTCAATTTATAGGAAAATACGGGGGTATAGTCCTGAAGCAGACTGTCTGTAAAAGCATGTTCCATTTCATAGTGTTCATTCTATTCACTGGCTTAAACTCACTCTGAGTAGTCCCTATGAAAATGTGTTGGTTGCACTAGACATCCAATACTGTGTTTAGTTCAATGGATTTAATTATGAGAAAAGAAAAAAAAATAAATTCAAGCAATATGTAGATGAACCTGGACTGAAATATGTTGGTTTTGGAAAACAAATGAAAATGAAAAGCTACTGTTGTAAGTGGAAATGTTATGCCTTGAAAGGAAATCTATTCATTTCCACAAAAATTTAGTGACTTGAGTATGCATGGATTGGTTCCACTACAGATATATTGGATTCAATGACACTGTATTACTTTCAAAGCATATTTATCCATGCAGTAAAAATGTATAGGTTAGGAGAATTAAAGAGGCGTGATGATGGCTGCCCTGAAGACTCTAATCTGAAATACAATTTCTATTAAAATTGATCAAATTGGACTTAACAATGATACATTCAAAAACCCTAAATAAAACTTACGGTACTGTATCACTTTGAACACAGCAGTGCTTTCATGTCACTCTGTTGTAAACTGATTCTTCCAGGTTTCTAAGGGCTGCATCCCAGAATTCTCCCCAGAATGCAACTGTAGGCAATTTAGGTTCATTCTCCATAGGCAAACTATCTTTTTTCTCCCATCTGTAAGGAAGAAAATGTAGCTTGTCCCATAGGACAGGCAAAGAGGAGTTTGACTCTCTTTTTTGTCAGGCTGCGTGTGGAGACACAAGGGTGCTGCCTGGTGGCAGAAGCAGCCGTGTAGACCACAAAGCTGGGGCCAGTAATCCTCAGATTAAAGTCCAGCAGTATCTCCATGCTTGTGCTTCTGTCTGGCTCTGGGTGCCTCCTTAGGGCATTATTCAGGCTCTGTGAATCACCCTTCAGTGATCACCGAACTTGCTCCTGTGAACAGATACGGAAACAAACATGGAGTTCTGGCTCTTTGAACAGGTGCTCAAATCAGAAAAAGTAGCATACCCATGAAGCCATTCTTCGCTCAGGCCTATATATTTTTTTCTGTTTAAAAACTATATACCATACTGAAATGCTTGCTGGCTCTTGCTGAAACATAAAAACTTAGATATGAACTACCTATACAATTTTTTCTCAGAAATCATAGTGTTTAATAAATGCACAATTGAGAGGTGTTTCAGTTTGATCTACTGTTGCACAATAGGACTCTGGCTACACTGCTGTTATAGGTAATATTCTGTGGACACAACATTTGGAACCACTTGGGCTGTTTCTGTTGTAAACAGGCATCCTGACTGATTCTGAAAGCCCAGGTATTTGTTTTGATTTGTCTATAAAAATGTATCGGTAACTTTATTATTTAGTTTGTCCTGCTGACTAACACAGCTACCCACTCATGCTAAAGAATGTACATAATACAAAGGCTGTTAAGCGCCTGTACTATTTTTATAAGAAAAACATCAATAAGCACTTGACTTTGAAGTTTTTACCATCCATTTTCCAGAATGACTCTGAATGATAAAAGAAAACAGTCTTCAACTTCCCTCTTTGTGGTACACAATAAAGCTCTATTTACCATGTGATTTCTTCGTGATGAGACCCTAGCTTTTCCCTACACACTCACATTTCCTCAAACAACACAGACAAATTATTTTTTCATAAATCCTGAGTCGTCTGTTCCTGTTTAGTAAAAGTGGTACCCAATATTTTCAAGTTAGAGTATAATAAATATCCTGGGTTCCAATAGTTAATCTAGCCTTTCAGAATAAATTAATGATAAATCTAATTGCAGTATCAGTATCCACACGAGTCTGATGAGCCACAGTTTTATCTTGTCACAGGAAAGAATATTTCTATGTTAACATAACCTATTTTTCATTGCCATGTTGTAAATTAAAAGTTTGTTGCAGCTCCTAAGAAACATAATCCATTGTTCTCATTGGAACTCCAAGTTAAATGTACACTAAAAGTTTAAGACTTTATTTAAAGCCTGGAAAGCATAAAATTAAGTGATAGACGAAAAAATGTAGTTGTGAAATATATCATTTAAAGACAGTTACCATTCTGTGGTATAAGACTTCCTGCATCAGTTACGCTCTCTCAGAACGACTTTTTTAAGTGCTATTTCCAGTATCACCAAGCAGGCCTTTTAATCACAACTGCCATACATACAGAACTCTAAGATAATAAGGATTTTCCTCAGTTATGGCTTGCACAATATGGTGAGTTACGCTTTGTTTCTAAGTTCATCCTAAATTCTGCATCTACTACTTTTTTGTACCAACAGAAAGAAAGTTGGTTTGGCATATAGCAGAACTCTGATTCTTTCTACATTTCACCCACCTTTTACTACTTCCTTTTGATTATTTTGTACTATTATATTATTCAAGTTAAAATACCCCATATGACAGCTATGTTAAAAGACTGTCTTTGCTCAAAGGAAATTAGAAGCTATGGTCCTGACTGTGCAAATACTTACACAGAGGAGTAATGGCATGACTTAAATAGTTCAACTGACGTACCAAATTTCTTACAAACATGTTGATATTTCAGGTTTAAGTGTTGACAATAAACACTGTCCCAAATGCATAATCTGAAGCAGGTGGAAGGAGCGTCTGTTAAGGGCTCCATGTGGGGAAAGCCCTCTACTCCTGCTTCCTCAGGTGAATGCACAGGAATGGATGCAAGATGCAGGACTTGAAGGACAATCCAGTTTGACAGTACAGGTTTCTGCTGTTTTCATTTGACTGAAGTCCTGTGTAGGTCAGAACATTTTGTACTCCCATGGCTGTTTTCACAATCATACTCATACTCCAATAGTCACTTTACTCATTTATTACATATATTTTACAATTCATTCTGTTCTGTGCCTGCACTTGCATGTCTCCTGACTGCTGCCTTTTAAGTGTCTAGCCATCCCAGTAGACAAGCAAGCATTTTAAAAATATATCTGATATTTTCTAACTTCTTCAACACAGTAAATTATATTTATCCAAAACACGGGCAAGGAATCTCAGTGTAGCATGGCAGAGATCACCCAACTGAATAATCCCTAGCCTGTTCTAAGGCAGCAGATAAAGGGCAACACAAATTGCTTCAGAGCCTGTCCCAGGACCCCCTCCATCACTGGGATTTATGTTCTATACAACCAGCAGAAAAGCAAGTCCAAATACATTCATGTAAAAGAGGAAAAGGATCAGAGCAGTACAGCCCTTCAGGGCCTCCAGAGGCTATTTGCTATCCCAGGCTGAAAGACTTCTCACTCTGATTTTTAAATATGGAGTTGATAGCATGTAGGTTGACAGCCTTAAGTATAGGATCAGGAATGCACAAAACAAGGGCATCTCACGGGAGAGCTACTATTAGTTTGCCTCTAATGTAGGGCAAAGTCCCCCTCTCAGTTAGGAGCACACACACTCGGGATAATGCTACCACCTGTCATGTAGTAAATCCAGATTTACAGAGGTGTAAACAGGAGTAGAATTTGTTCCAGAATCTCTAGGCAAGCTGAGAAAGAGCCCTTCCAGAACACATATTTCAATATCATGCCTTAGGTAACAGCAAAATTACAGTCTTTATGTTTCTTTCATGCGGTATCAAGCTTCCATGTATCATACATCTTTGTGTTTCTTTAGCTACTTGGTAGCCCTAAAAGAACACTGGGTTGGGTTGTTGGGATGGTGGGGGTTTTTTTTCCATTTTACAAGAATATATGTTTTTCAAGTCTAAATAAACAAAATGTATTCACTCTTTAATTGGCTTTTGTCAGGAGACATTCTTCTTTTCAGCTGTGAAAGATGTATTCTTTGATGTCTTCATTAAAAGATCTCACAATTTTTTTTTCCTGAGAAATATATATATATTAATACTATGGAAAGCTTTAGTCTTCCCCTTTGATTGTTCCATAATGCCAAGAATGCCATTTTAAATATGTGCTATTTTAACAGGGTTTATGTTAAGCAACAAGGTGGATATTATTCTTTAAATCTAAGATTAAACAGTATGAAGAGTGGAGCCAATTGAAGTAAATCATAATTGCTAAACAGGATTAAGTTTGCAATAGCTTCCTTAAAGTTTGCAAGAAAGCAGATACAAGAACAGATCCCTGAAGCAGAAATACATTTTATTCATGGCTTCTAACCCAGGCCTGCACTCTCCAAAGTGTCATTGTCATGAATCATTGTTAGCAAAACAATAACCCTAGTGGTCTTACATTTTCTCTCTGTGCAAATTATGTATGTTTCATGTGACATTACTTACTTCCTCAACTAGCAAGTCTTTTCCGTCTGTTGGAAAACCACCAGTGGTGATGTGCTATCAAAGTGAATTACCTTCTTACATGCCAGGAAATTAGGGCAATCTAGTGTCTTTCCTCTAGCTCCTCTACACTGTCATCCAGCTCCCACAGGATCTCCCATTCACTCTTCTCCTACTGACTTGTATGGGAGCCATTTTATAGGAAGTAATTTCTCTGTGGCTTGAAAAAGGCATTTCAGGCTTGAAAAGAAGCCATGTGACTTCACGATTTGTTCCAAGACAGCCACTGAGCACTAGAAAGAGGATTCCCATCCAAGTTCCATGTAAGTGGATAAAAAAACAAATATGATGAAGGAAACAAAGTAGGGAGAGGGTACGCTACCAGATACGAGCACATGTGGCCATAGGGGTCTTTATTCCTTGTACATGTCAGGGAGCAGCTGTAGCCAGTGGCAGGACAGAGGATTCAGGTGTCAGATCATGATGGACTTTTCATTTTCTTTGCAATTCTCATGACGCCAAATACTTGGATTATTATTATTATTATGCCGAGTTGGGAGGGACCCACAAGGATCATCGAGTCCAACTGCTAGCCCTGCACAGGACCACTCCCAAGAGTCACACCTTGTGCCCAAGACTATCATGCAAGTGCTTCTTGAACTCTGTCAGGCTTGGATGTAATAGATCTGCATCAACACTGTGATGTCTAAGCACTGTTAACCATACGATTGGCTAGTAGGAGTTAGGCTGAAAGTAGTCTTTGAAAGCAAACCAACAGTGTTCCCTGCCCTACTATAAATTACACTTTGGCTATAAAATATATATCTTCAAAACGTGACAAGTGCTAAAAAACCCTGCGAATGAACAGTTAGGAGTATGCTCCAGTTCCCCATTCCCATATCATCTTCCTTCTTTTCCTCTCACTTCTATTTCTCTCCTGCCTACGCCAGCACTTCATATCTCTCCGATAATCTGGTCATGCCATGTACCCCTCTCACATAAGCCCACGTCCATGCCTATCTTTCCCTTTCATAACTATTCACCTTCACGCCTCCCATCTCCGTCCTCCTTTCCATTCTCTCCATGGATGCACTGTGATGGCAGCAGCCATCTTTCTCCTCGCTCCAGTCGTCTTTGTGTCTCCAAGTGACTTCCATCCCTCCATGACCCCATGACCTCTATACTGCTTCTCAGGGGTTCACCTGACTTCCCAAAAATTGCAGGACCTTTCCTAGACATTTCCAAAATTTTTCTCTGTCTCCCATTTACAGACCCAAGTTTTCCTCCCTCTGTACATAATTATTGAGCCCCAAAATTCCCCAGATTTCCCCCTTTAGCCTCTTCGTACCCAGTCATTGTAAACAGAATTAAGGAGGTTTGCTTTCAATTGCAATATGTCCGAAAAAAAACTCTATCCTGGGAGAGACAAGGAGTGAGGCAGAGTTAATCAGATCAGGTTGAAAAACAAGTTTCTAATGAAGAGCTAAATTCTATTATCTTAATTGTTGAGTTGCTATTATTACTTCATAATATGGCAGGTAAAAGAGACGCAAGCAGGTATTCCATCATTTCATACCAACCAATGAGCATTCATCCAGTAGATATGTCCATGAGAACATTTACGCATGCAAAAATTCCTTTGAACTCGCCTACATTTGGTGGAGACATCCATAGTATGCCTATGTAAATGTGAATGCTTACCTTGGTTTATGTGTGCTGACACAGTTTCTTGGGATCAACTATGGCATGCTCTTTAGTGGAAGGTTAGGTCTTGCCTCTCTTTAAGTCAGCGGCCCTATTGAATCTGAAATGGTCGTATTGACATCGAGGAGGATAATGATACCTATGCTCTCCAACAAAAATTTAGATTGTGATCCCTACATGACCCCAAGCCAGAAAGGATGAAACAGTAAATTATGCTAATCTACTCATTGTCAGGTCCCCATCTGTTCTTTCCTTTCATTCAGGGCTCCATTCTCTCCAGAACTAGCCCCACATGAACATCTTTAACAAACACCTGGAGCTAAACCCATCACAATGACTTTGTACCCCCCTCTCCAGAGTGAATATAGCTGAAGCATGAACTGCAGGGTTCTCCACAGCTCATCTTCCCCAGGATGTAGAAGAACATCCAGCAACACAATGCATAAATGGCATCTGATTGTATATTCAGTAATTTGCAAAGGGTCCCCCCGTCATTAGTGAGAATTAATGAGATTCTACTGTAATAAAATCTTACTCCAAAATACAGAGTTTTACCGGAACATATGGGATTATAAAAGTAAATGTGCATCACACATAATCTCATACCACATTATATAGCACATTTTTAAAAAGGAAACACCCACAGGTCTGAACAACTTTTATTTTTATGCAAATGCAGTATGCTCAGAGACTGTGCTTACATGTCACTTTTGTGTGGTATCACTGCAGTGCCAAAGGGAAGTATCATGTCTCACTTTGCCTAGCCTTTATTCATCTACCTTTGCAAACACTCTTTACCATTCATAGGCTAAAGGACTTCTGGCATCACAAAAACTGTACTCTATTCACATGCATCTTTTGTGGCAGAAGGAAGCCCCTGCAAGAGCTTTGTAACCCGATCCTCCTTGGGAACTCAGAACACTGTACAAGTTACACCCAACCCTGCATGCTTTTTATAATCATAGCCATCATCTTTTTATTATGTCTTGGACTTGAAGAGTCCTGAAAGCAGATGTAACTCATGATGACCTGACTTCAATGGGAGAATGAACCAGGTGGCTAATTGTCTCTAAAACAAATACACTGATAATTAGCAGGAGAGCACAATTCAACAGAAGCCTAACCACCAACCTTTATTCAAGTTAAGCAAATGGGTGAGCAAATGATGCAGCTGCAGCACACTTTGACAAGTTAATAAGGGATCCATACTTCATCTAGTCAGCTACAGTAGCCAAAGCATGCCCTCAGGACCTGGTATCAATGATTCTGACTTACATAAAATGGAAAAAAAATATCAGCACTAGTGTGCAGAAAAGTCCTACAACAGCTTCCCTTTCTGAGCAGGTCACTGCACTAACATTTCACCCTAAATACCTACCTTCAAACTTTGCCTTGCAACCCAGAAGGAATTTACCATGGTAGCCTCATCTTGCTTTCCACTTGCCCATGCCACAAAAACAAGCTCATCTGAGGAGCAGTCTGGGAAGAAATAGCAAAGTTAGGCTGTACTGCATTGGCACTGCTGCACAGAGGAGCTTACTTGCTAGTGGCTCTCAGAGTAGATGGTTTTAGCTAGCACTGCCAGTCCCACATCTTTACAAGCACTGAACTTCAGACATTGACTCCATAAAAAGCAAGCAAAGAAAATGCGTGGAGGTTGCTTTAAAGGTATTAGCAACTCAGAGACTAACACTGTCCATGTTAAAACACAGATTGCTTCGTAAATGGTGTCAAACAGCAGCCAAAAAATAGCATCATGCAAAGTACCTAGTGCAAACAACTCCACGGGTGTTGACAGAGAGGTGGAAAGGTAAACATTTCCAAGTTATTCCCATGATCCTTGTTACATTTGTGACATTGATCGGGTAATTCAGACTCTCGTGAGGTAAGAGATAACATTCTCACCTTTGTTGTTTTCCTTCAATATTTACCTTTGGTTATGCTTAAAAGAGGAATAAACAACAGTGGTTATCTGTTCATCTGGAAGTGTTTTGAAGTGCTAGAGGGAACAAAAGTCAAAAGGACCATTTCCCCAGCACTCTGCTCTCAGGTCAGATTAAAAACTAATGTGAGCATTTTGTTTTAGGGGAACGTCTCAGAAAGGAGAGGTTTTGTTCTGAAAGAGGACTAGAAAGCAGAACTAGAAATAAAGTAAGGGTCCAGTGTATCCATGTTGTGCCACTCTTACCTGCTCCCTACTTTTTCCTGTACTGCTAGCAGCAATACAGAAAAATCCTACTGATTACACTCACCCCACCTCACCAAAGGTGCTTGGCCTAAAAGTAGGTTTTAACAAAGCCTATCAAGCACACATCACTAACCTCTTTACAAATGAATCTTGACAGGTTTACATTGGCATAGCACTGGGGCAAGAGGGTGGTGAAATTAGCCTTCTTCTCAGGGTCCAAAGAGAGCAAATCATAAAAATTAAACAGACAGCATAAATGGTGAAAAGTAGAATTTTTCACTAACATGTTTCTGGCTTCCAGTTTTAATAGTCTAAGGAATTGTTATTAGAGTGATCAAAGGGAGAAATCACAAATGCAAGAAATATGACAACTAAGCATCAAGCTAGTGTGGCAAACTAGATTGCTTTCTTTCCATTTCCTGTTAAATACTGCTTTGGAACTTTATTTTGATGTAGATTTGACAAAACTCACATTACATTTCAGTTTCTGGTGCATAGGTCTGCTGAAAGAAAAAGAATAAAGGGAAAATGAAGAGACTGTCAGAACAATAGCTGCTTTAAAAAACAAGGAGTCTGCTGAGGCTTTAAAAAAAACAAGGAGTCTGCTGAGGCTTTAAATTTAGAGAGTTTACTCCGACAAATAGAAAAAGAATCACTGGGGAAAATAACCTCCTGCATACTCTTGCAGCCCCTTAAGACATTTGTCTGTTTACTAAGCTCGAGGTACTTTTCTCTAAACTTATAAATAATTAGATAGTCTTTAATAGTTGAAGTAAAAAGTATATTAGATAATCTTTTTTCAGTTCTTCTTTTAACTAAGGTCAATGCAATAACAGGTGAGTTTTCTTTTTTTTCCTGCCACCAATTCATATATCATTTCATTGTCACATGAAAAGATCTAAATCTAGACCCCTGCCAAGTTCAGAATAAGCTTAGCTTTTGTATTTGCTTGTGTAACTTTCTGAGACTACTAACAAATACATTGAAGAATATCAGCTGTTCATCAACTTAAAATATATCATTGTGAGATGATGATATTTCTAATTCCCTCAATACTTTTCATTTTACCATAATGAGAATTAGATTCTGATGTTCTTGCAACACAATTTTACTATGATTTGTCTAGAAAACTGTGGCTCAGTATTGTCTGGATCCCACTTATCATATGTTCTTTGAATTAATTGTTTTGCTGAATAAGTGGCATAGGCCCAGCAGTTTAGCCTCTTGGGACTTCTCTTCCATGTAAGTTTTGAACTTCCTACTTATAAAGTCCGTTCCCATAGTTCTTTCCTGGGAGTCTGGGACATTTTTATATGAGGCATTTCATGAACAGGCTTCGTGAATAAGGTGTGAAATGTGACCTTGTCTCTCAATTCAGTTGCTGAGTTCCACAGGCATTGAAAAGCATATGACTTCCCACATGGAGCCCTTTGGTACAGGCAGGTAGTGTACATCATCAAGCACATGCTTCTAACTAGTGCAACGATACAGTCAGACTAAGTTTTACTCCATTCCAGATTATTCAGTTTGTGACAGTAAACAATAAAAACCCAGAATGTTCAGAGCCAACGGATCCGTATATTCTTTCTAAGGAGCACCTCTCAGAAAATACTTGTATGAAAGGAAGCAACACTGAAGGACATTTCCTTAAAAAAATATAATTTCCTTGCAAAATAAATATTTAGTTGCGGAGTAAGAGCAATATATAAATTTAATTAGTACCTTAGCATTTCCTATAAAGCTGCCTGTCAATAATATTTCCTATACCAAATTGCACTGTAGCCTTTTGCACACCAGTGGTACCCTTCCTCCTACAAGTTAGAACCAAAGTAAATACTCTTCTTCTGAATGATCCTTCCTTTTTTTCCCTGGGACTTCTTTCTTATTTCATAAAGAACTCGGTATATTCTCAAACTAATCCTGAACATATATTTTCTTTCTTTTCTAGTCATCTTCAGAATTGTACTGAAGGAAATGTTGGGCTGCAAGTACTGCAGTCACTAGTCACTTGCTTCTGTTGCCCAGATTATTTGGGTCTGTGGAGAGCCATCATATTCCTGGAGCAGCAGATACCTTTAGCATTTGTATGTTCACCATGCAGAAATCACAGCAATATATTTCAACTTCATTTCTCCTGTTTTAATGACTTAAAACCAAAACTAAATCAGGTAGGAAGGGAAGTTATGAGCAGGGCTACATATCAGTTCCAAGGAAACCACCGTCCCAGAATAAACCTATTGTTTTCCTTTTTTTCAGTTATTAAAAATGCCAAATATACACAAATAAGCAAATTTTCTTCTTAGGTACACCAGAGTCAAGCGTTTCTAAGTTCAACAGACTTCTGTTGATTTCTTTAATAAATTTGAGATGAGATCTGTGGTCATGTTACTGATTCTGGACTTTTAGTGCGAAACAAATGCAAAGACTCTGTTACTATATGGAACTCATTGTCATGAGATATTTTAATGAAAAATTGATGTAGCTTGTAAAAAGAATAACATATTTCCTCAACTAAGAAGGTTTTTCACTTTTATACACAATTCTAAGAATTAGAGAAAAACAACTTCTGAAAATTGATGGCAGGAGAAAAACATTTCCTTTTGAGCTGGTTGCTTTATAGATACTTACAAGAGGGTTTCCTTCACCCACAGAGGACAGGTAAGGCCGAAGAGGAAATAGTATGTATGATCTGATTGAGAACGCCTGTCCCTACATCGATTTCATGAAATATACTGGTATTTGTGCCCTTGATATTCCCCACATAGCTCTAGAAATTTTCAGCTTTGTTTGCTTTTCCATGGCAGTGCATGCATACAAAATTGTACACCAATGTTCCCCCTCACCAGCTGAGTGCACATCCATAAATAAAACATGTCTTAGAAAGGTTATAGATTTAGCCATACAGAGGATCAACAAGGTCCTTAGGAAGATATGGCATTGGGATTGGAAGTCTCCAGGAAAATTAGAAGACGGGAAGACATGACTCAAAATCTTGAAGGTGATGATGTGACAGTTGATAAATGGAAAGAGTGATTGAGCAAATGAATGAATGAACGAATGAATGAGATGAAAAGGTATAGTAGTTATATGGAATACTCATTCATGTTTGCCTCATGCTGATTAGTTTGTTTCTTAGCACTCTTTTCTAGGCTTCTGCCTTTTAAACAAAGTAGTGACTGCATCTGGAAGATGCAGAAGACTATATTCAACAGTCTAGGTAAACACACAATTGTAAAGGACACAAAAATTTTTCTGTCTGTGTAAGAAACAAATGCCATTGCATAGCTAGCAACCTGATTTCTGAAATGTGGACCGTGCCCCATTTTGCTCCCCAGTCACCAGGTTTAACCAGGGCTCCTCCTCTGATGCTTTTCCTGATTGCTATATTTTTCCTTTTTCTCCTCCCTCATCCTCAGCACTAGTAATGCCGTTAGAGCCACAGCAGACTTTATATGAATGCTGTAAATAGTCAGGAACCGCAAACCAAATGAAAGCAGCTGACTCTTTTGTGCCCACTGAAAGTTTTGCAAATGCTTTTGAAATTATAAGAGAAGGCAGGTTGTGGGGGCAGGGAAAAGAGGATGTGATTCTGCGAGATCAAGTTTAAGAGCAAGATATTTGCCAGAATCTCCTCTAAAGGAGCTCCTTACCAGGAGCAGGTCCCTTTTCTTGAATTCACTCTCTAGAGAACCAAATGTGAAGATACAAATGACCAGAAATTAGAGCAGGTATCCCACTTACTGCACCAAAAAGTAAGGTGTGTTTACACTTACCCATATGTTTGAAATGCTATAAAAGAAGGTGTCTTACTTGCTTCTTTAACTGTTTTTTGTTGTTGCCAAGGAGGAATCTTCTTCTTAGTCTATGCTTTTGCTTACTATATTGTATTAGATGACCAAAGGTATAAAACACATGGGAAAAATCAGCAGGTTTTTTTTAACCCTTGCCTAATTTAACCAACCTTTTCTGCAAAGCCCTGGGACACACCTTAGTTTTCTCTCCCATATCTATGAAGGGATTCCTATTAGGGGAATAATTCACTTAATTCCTTTAAAAAATTATATTTAAAAAGTCCTTGTTTACAGACTTTTAAACATACTCATTCTCAATCACCCAGCTTACAGTCTCCAATGAAGTGATAATTAGGTATTAAGAGCTAACCAGATAACCTCAGAGGTTATCTGTCTCCAGGCAGCTACTAAACACCTAAGCAAGAGTGAAAGTGAAAATATGAGGTGCTCAGGAGCATTTATCCCTAATAAATTCTGAAATGCTTTGAAATATTTCAAATTATTGACCTGTCTTTACAGCCCCACACTGCTGTGACACAACCTAGCATGCTTTGCAGGACCCACTCACTTAGATCACTCAGTGCTCATGATAAAAACATGATGTGTTTAATCCCATAAACCTTGCTGTGCCCCCTTCTTTTCAGCAAGGTATCATACTGAGAAAATCTCTCTCCCTGATAACTGTAAATAATGCAATTTCATTTCATCAAGTGGAGGGTTTTTTAAATGTTCTTGACTTACTGCCTGGGAATCCTTGCGTTTTCAGAGGTGAAGATATCGTGTAAATTATTCTCTCAGTTGACTTGGAGCTCTTCATACATCCTTCTTCCATCTGCTAAATTCACAGAAATATAAGATTTGCCATTACAAGATTCATATTGTGTTCAAAGCAAAAGGAATTTGTAATGTAATAAATAGATTTTTTTGTTCTCTTTCCTTCTAATATTATTTTTATATTTACCCTCTTTTTTTTTTGCCAAGAATCCAAGGTTTACCTACCTGACTGAGATTTAAGTGATATTCAAGAGACAAATCATTTGTATAGTATTTAAGGTGATATGTCCACAACTCCAATGTTTTTCTCTTTGTCAGGATGCTAAAATGTATCTGATAAATTGTGATAATCACTATCTTTAAAGTAGGGTACTTGCCTTATAAGTCATTTAACATAAAGCCAACCAGCTGCTATTGTGATGAGAATGCTCTGATGAAGTGGGTCATTGCAAAATGGTGTTTCAGTGTATTCCACTACTCTGATAAGTACACAAACATATTACAGAATTTCCTTCTCAACAGTGAGCCTAATTTATCCTGAAGTAACTCAGCTAGCATACCAAAAATGGCAACAGTCACAAATGTGACTTTCCTCTTTTTTTTTCCCCCCCACAATCTCCTGGACCATGATCCCACATCTATGAGGAAGCCAGGAAACTGCGGTCCAGTATGCCATGTGGATTCTCTGGCATACCAGAAGCAGGGATGATCAGGATCACTTTTTTTACCATCCAAACCCACACTTTCTAGGTGAACTAAGACACTGGCGTAGATGTGTTCTTCAGGTACATCACATTACCATTACATTAATGAGTTTCAGGTAATTTTAGGAAGTGTTAGGCAAAGGGAGTATTGCAGTTGCTACATTAAAATCTACCAAATCTAAGCCTTTCTGAAGTGAGAATCAAAACTCTCATTCACTTCAGGTCACAGTGCTTGGTCTTCTTTTAAGTTTTTCACCTCAGAGTGCCAAGGTCACAAACAGTAATAGGTGGATTATTTTGGTGGCCAAAGATTTCCCTAGAATTGTTTCAAGGAACTGGCTTTTTAATGAGAAAATATGAGAAAGCATTGCCATACATTCTCAGAGAATGTTTAATTGAATGGCATACTAAGAATAAAAGCATCTGTGAATATAAGACTTCCAAGCTGTTTTTGTTTTCCAGTCATCTCCTTATATCTGTAGGTCAGATTCTGTCCTCGCTTCTAGAAACTGCAGTGTTCCCTCCTGCCAGCCTACAAAATATTTTCCAAGAGTTTGAGAATGATTCTCCTCAGATCTCTTTTCATTAAAGTTCTCAATAAACTGAACCAAACGTAGCTTTTTGGGAAAACTTACAGACAGCTTTGCCTAGGTTGTCTCAATTCAGATTTAATATTGCCTCAAATATTCCCTAGAAAAGGTAAGTGAAATCAAGATGTTTGTGAACTTTTTAGCCCACGATTCAATATTCTACATTCTGAAAGTGATTAGCAAAAAGACAACTAATAAATACTTCCAGAGACACTGAAAATACATACCACACACATTTATGTAGGAATTGCCATAATAATATTATCACTAACAGAAATATGCAAATATGAAAACATTTCAAAGTAAACATAACATTTGCACATAGTAAATACCCATATGTCTCAATAAACACAATTTTAAATTTTAATATGGCAAATGTGTGGTTCTTTTAATTGAGGATGAAAAATTAAGAACAAGCCCTTTATGGGGTGAAACCTGCCATTTTCAATGTGCAAAGCTGGTACTGGGTAGAAAAGCGTGACACACCCTGTGCAATCAGGTGGCATAAGGGCAAGGCCTATAGTTAGTGCATAAAGATTGAACACCAAATTAAAGTGCCATCAGGACTACATCACCTGTACTCTTAATGTGACTATAATCCTGGTTTTGGCTACCAGAAGAATGTCTGCTCTTCTTGTTTGAGCTAATAGCAGATGCCCTCCATGACATGTACTCTCTTTCATGTTTTCTTTGTAGTAGTCACTAATGCACAGTTTTTTTCTTTTTCTCTGAATCTACTGCTAGTTGCAGATAGCTTTGGTTGCAATGCTAGCAAAGGACTAAAGAAAGAGCAAAAATTTGGGAACGCATTCTGAAGAGCAAAGTCCATCATTTCCTGTTATTTCCAAATACTGTTCTTTTTTTTTCATGTCACTCGGTTGTTTTGTTGAAGAATAGCCTTATAAAACTTTTAAAACACAGTTCAACAGGACTGAATACTACCTGCAGATACATATTTTAGAAAGTCTTTGACTTTAACAAAGTGTTGGGAATAAGAAGAATGTTGCCAGCCTCAGAATGTCTTCAGTAAGATTACCTTGCCTGGCCTCCCTTTGATATATGTACTTTGTCATTCTAACACAAACATTCATAAACTGAAAGCTGTTCTTCTTCCTGGTCCTTCCTTCTGGCAACTCACTATTCTGTCTTCCTTTTCTTCCTTTGCAATATTTGCAAGCATACCAATTGCCTCAGAGGTTTCGGAGAGCTGCAGTTTCACCACTGAATTCTTCAGCAAAGACTTAGGGCTTTCACAGTTTGATTTTGAGACATCAGACTGTGTTTCCATAACCAACTATTAATCAAAATGAAAATATCACTTAAATTCTCAGCTGAAGCAATGTGTTATAGACATACCGATGGAGCACAAATATCAGAATGCTAAGATGATGTAGAGTTTCTGATCATAATAGTACTATATGAAACAGATACAAGATGACATATGTTTCTAGCTGTTCCCTCTCCCTTTAACACATAACACTGATAGCATTACACAATTTGTCAACATTCGGGTGAATTTAGTCGGGACTCCTGAATACCCCAAAACAGCTTTTACAATTTCTAAAATGGGTCTGGTTCCTGGGTTTTTCTTCAAATCCCTCCATGTAAAATGGAGACTGGGCAGCAAACTTTCTAACTGTGCCCATGCACTCATAAACATCTGTAGGAAACCATAATTCTGCTGAATGCAGGAACCACATTGCCATGACATTTTGGTTATGAACATTAGAGAAGCATGTGGCCCTGAATCCCAGTGTTATGGATTTCAGCAATCTCAAGTGGAAGCCAGCTCTCTGACTCATGCAAGCATCTGATATATGCTGAAAAACTCTTGTAAAGCAAGGCATGCGATGTAAAGGTCTTGCAACTTGGCAGCAAAAAGAAGGTCAAGAAGAGGATGGAGGGTAGCAACCCTTGGGGAGGCAATGGTTAACCAGCCATAGTCCCAAGAGCAGGCAGGCAGCTCCACCACTGCAACAAAAAAACAAATTATTAACACTAAGCAATTTAGCAGCTCAACTTAGAATAAGCAGCACATTGGGCACTGAGTACACAGTGGCAGACTGTCTATGACTCTCTGCTACCAGCCAGCCAACGAATTTTATTTTCTGCCCTACAAAGAGTTCTTTGAAAACTCCACTATAATAGCCCATTCTGTGCCCAGGAATAATTTTAGAAGGTCTGAGTCCCAGACTTACTTTTTGCAGGTGCAGGACAGCTCATTTGCACCTCCAGCTACAGCCGCTGTTTCCAGGGGCTGAGCTCCCTAGGCCGAACTCCAGCATCAGCAGAGCCATAATACGGAATATCTCTGTTTTCCTTACTGATTTGCACTACCATAAGCAGGTCTGCCCTGTCCAAATCCAGTCCCCCAGAGGTGTGTGATTGCAGCAGGGTAAAGTCAATGAATAGCGCAACCAAGATCCCAGGTTTTGAAAATCTGCTCCCCTCAAGAACAGCTACATTGTACCAATGTAGCACTATTTTTATAAAGGGTACATTTCTTGATCATACCTCACACTGCAAAGCTTCTGTTCAACCAACTACACGACAGTCTGTTAGCACTGAAGGAAATCCCCTGAAAGCTGTGTTTGTTTGACCAACACTGACTAAAATTAGAAAAATATTAAATGAAAGCAGCTGGTCAGCTACCAGCCACAATATTATCTCAAATTCCTTAACAGGAAATATTATAATAACATTTTATTTGTTTTTTCCCCTGGTTGCTGCCACTGGGCTGTAATATTTCTTTCATGTTGCTAATAGATCAAGAGCACTTCTGTTGGACTCGGGCTGTACTGTGTGCTGACACCAATATGCCCAGCACGGACCCTAATTCATGATCCAGCCAGTGTCTAATGGTGCATGGAGGCAGGAGGGAGTGGAATGAAAGCAGAGATTATTGACTGCTCTACCCAAGGTTATCCACAGCCTTGTTCTTCCTTCTGGTTCAGTATTTTGACCATAGCTCTGTAAATGTAAGAAAAATGGAAAATAAGCTGCTTCTCAGCAGATCTTTGCCTATGACCTCTCCAGGGACACTGATCCAGAACCATGGGAAATGAACCATGATATATCTGGTTGCTTTGTGAAAGCTACATCTGCCACTTGGACCGTGTTTATCTGCATGTGTTTGCTCATCCTTCCTCCGTGCAAGACAGTGGGGAGTGCCTGCACAAGACTTTGCACCTCTCCTCTAACACTTGCGCTCTCTCCACTACAACAACCTTTCCGCTTCACACTGACGTCCCAGGAAAACCAAACAGAGGCCAAAATGGGGCTTGAACTCAGTGACATGAGCCGTCTTTACTTCCAAACCTCCCAGATACCCCTGGGCTTTGCCCACCACCTCAGCTCAGACATCTTTACGGCCCTGCCATGGCTCCCTGAACCCAATTTTGCCTGCTGGTTCTTTCACCCAGATCCAGAAGAGGAGGACAACCTGGCCCCAAACTGTTGGACTGTCTCCAGCCAGTTTTGCATATTCCTTTCCCCTCAAGGAATGGTCTTTGTTTCTCTGCTGTCACAATGGTTTTAACACCCCATTTACATAACACCTTAAGAAATGGACCCTGAGGCCTGGTCTACAGTAGGAGTGTTTGTCAGGGGAGCTCTATCAGCATCCTGTCCTGCTGTGACTGTCCTACCACCAAGAAGATACTTCTAACACAGCTTTTCCCATCTCCTTCCATACAATGAGCTGCATCAGCAAAAACATTTCCTTTTCGGTAAGAATATCTTTATAAACTTCTGCCAGTAATGGAAATTCCTTTTAAAAAAATATAACTTGCTTTTAAATGCCCTTTGTATCCTACCAAAGGCTTCTGCTATAGGCACAGCTTTATGCAACTATAGTTATGCTTTAACAGCATCAGTGTAAGTATACCAGGTATAATCAGTTCACAGGTTAGTGATAGCTCTTTTTCCTCAGCATATGCATTAAAAAACAATATGGCTTTCATCCATCTTCAGTAACCAAGGGTTTGTGCATATGGAAGCCATATGGAGTGTAAGAGCCTGCCTATATCAGAAATTATAACAATATATAGTAATGTGGGAATTTAAACCACTGTAGTTGGACAATATAGCCCCCTTTTTCCTCCATAAGGATGTGAATGTGTGTGTGCATGTGAGTAAAATGAGTGGTTTTATCCATTTTAGCTTCTGTTGGTTTGAAAGCAGTTTATCTAAACTAGAAACAAAAAAAGTATTTACTTCTGAGTAAGAATGTCCACATGGAGAATCATGGTAAAATAAATGCAGCATTTTAACTATATGAGTATCATTTGTCATTCCCACAGACACAATTGGTTCTATATCAAAGTCCTACATCATATTTTTGCATATAGTTTCTTGTCACTACCATCATTTGCATTTTAGCAATTTGCATTTCTTCTTGCAAATTAAAAAAAAAAAAGTGTTCAATTGAGATTTGCAAATGAGCAAAGGCAGCCAGGTGAAGGCAAGCAGGAGGGATGGGGGAGGGTTGAAGGTGAAGGGAGATAAACAACAGCAAAACGTCAGCCTTGACTGGAAGGGTTTGGTTTTTCCTCCAACCAAACTTGGTGCATCCAAGTTTGCGCCAAAAGTCTAGGTAAGGAGATTTTGCTCAAATGGCATCGATAACTCACTTTTAAAAGCACATATTTATTGATTTCAGGCTATAACAAAATTAGGTCTCATATTACTCACATAGGCTGTGCAGTTCCTGCTGTAAACCTAAATATTATTCAGAAAATCAAAGTAATCTCTTGTGAGTATTAAAATAACAATACATTTGAGAAATGATTGCTACCATTTTTGAAACTGCATTAATGTTCATTATTTATGTAATATGCAAGTTTAGAAGGGCTGATTTTTTTAACTTCATTGCTAGTGTAAAAAAAGTCTTTCAAGTTCTTGGAATCAAATGAATTCAAGCTTCCTTTTTTGTATAGGATGATGAAGACAAATGTATCACCGCACATTAAAAATATATTACACATTTTATACATTTACGTATGTGGAGTTCTTCATGTTAAAAAAAAACACCAAAAAAAATCTCTGAGCTCTTCAGAGAATGCAGCCAGAGACAGAGCTATTGTTCAGGAAAAGCCAGATTAAACAAACATGCCTGTAGTCTTGACTTGAAGGCATTTATGGAATTAACATTCTGAGTCTCAGCTGGCACCATGCTCCAAAGCTGGGGGCAGAACATGCAAAGCCTTTGGCACCTATGAGTTTCCACTGATGTTCCCATTATAGACAAAAGCCCAGTATTTTACACAACTCTGAGTCATTCCTGAACATGTGCATTAATGGAGCCAAAAGTTTTAATTAGCATTCATGGCCTTAAATTATATGGTACTTTAAAGACTGTTGGAACTGCCCCGACATCATCAGGCAGGCAGTGAGTGACATGACCTTAATACAGAATTGATCTGGCTAGTCTGGGTTATTAATATTCAAGAGCAGCTTAGTTCTCCGTACAGTGCAGTTTGTAAAGATACCCATGATCAGGGATTTATGGAAACCTAAACTAAATGTGACTAAACAGTGGTATATTTCCTCTTTTATCTGGGATTGCAATGCTCCTGGTCCTTTGGAAGAAAGCCCTAGGATTTGTTCCTTTTTTCATGCAAAGTAACAGGTACAGGAGCCCAGTCTGATCTTTAGTTTTCACAGGGTTCACCACTATCTTTCATTCTACATGCTAACATCAGCTTTCACATTCACTCTACTTCCTGAGACAGCCCTGTGTCTGGTGTCATAGCTGCTACAGTACATGGATAATTCAAGGGGAAAAAAACCAAAGCACAGAGAGTTCAGCCCTTGACACGACCCAGAGCATCACAAGAATAAGTCCATATTCACCATCAGGAGACGGTGCTATTCCCAGCTGGTTAGCTGCTAGCACACAAAATCTCTGAAATACTAACACTTTGCTTATTCTGGTTGAGCCTGAGACCCTTCCTTAGCCATATTAACATGGCTT
Source organism: Neopelma chrysocephalum (assembly GCF_003984885.1). Taxonomy (NCBI): domain Eukaryota; kingdom Metazoa; phylum Chordata; class Aves; order Passeriformes; family Pipridae; genus Neopelma; species Neopelma chrysocephalum. The sequence goes on along the minus strand of NW_020897695.1, from coordinate 4,004,398 downwards.
CTAAGTCAATAGAACAAAATCCAGTACAGACAGGTAGAAAGTAAAGAAACCACAGAGAAAAGAAAATAAAAAACAACCAAGGGCACTGATGCACTCGTGCTTAATTACTCAGAAGACAGTGGCACAGACAAAGGCCTGGTGTGGTGGAAGACAGCAGAGTAACTAATTCTCAGCCTGTGGTGTAACACTGTTACAGAAAAAAAATGACAGATGTCATTCTGACATGTGTTAACCAGAACATCCTGTGTAAGACATGGGAAGGAATCGTCTCACTCTCCCCAATGCTCGCAAGCTCAGCAGTACTTCTGTGACAGCTCTCAGTGTCATACTTTATGAAAGATGTAGGCAAATTGAAAGGACTGAAGAGCAACAGGAACAGTAAGATATTTAGAAGATGGGATATAGTTAGAAAAAAATGTATGATAAACCCAAACCCACACACTCTGGTGTGGTAATGAAGGAACCGTTAAAGTCATGAGAAGAAATATTTGGCAATTGGCTTATTTTTCAGCAGAAAATTCATATATATATATATTCATATATATATGTGTCTGTGCATATAAGAAAAGTTATATATCTATGGAAACCTAGGAACTATGTGGAGCCTTTAGCAAGGGTAAGAGCTTTTAAAGAAAAAATTAGACATAATTGGGAATGGTCTAGATATACTTCTTCCACCTTAGGAAAAGGAGGAACTGGATTGTTAGTGTGGTCCAACAGATCTTGAGTACTTCTGCAGCATTATACCATCCCAGTTTTCCTACTATGTTCTGCTATGTTACAGTCCATCCCAATCAATTAATATGTCAGTCATTTTGCCACTGTGAGTCTTCAGGACAGCCTCTTTTCATGGTTCACATTATTCCCCAGACATATTGCACTCAGAGTTCTTTCTGGACTATTACCATGATGAGGCATTCAGTATTGTAATAAGCATTACTTTGACTAAGTAGACATTATAGTTTCTAAAAAAAATCTAAAAAATGTTGATTTTTTTATTATTTTACAGAGAAAATATCTTAATTTATACCTAAAGAGTGCCAGAGCCAAACAATGAACCTGATAAATAATGCTTAATAATCATGATACACAAGAAAGTATAAGATTTCTGTCTATTAATCAGGACATCTATGCGTCGCACTTTAGGAAGACTTAGGGTTACATATTTCTTACCCTCTGTGGACTGCATGATCAGTACACGGTTGACTACGAAAAGTTGCTTCTCCACAAGACTGCTCCAAACTGCAAACATACTGCAGGTGAGAATTTTCTATGCAGAACCAGAAAACCCTACATCTCAGTGCTTTAGTTTTCTCTCCAGCTGTGTGTTATCTCCAAACTCTACAAATGGTGTTACAGTACTTCATGGAAGTCAGTTTATGGAATTTTTGTCATTTCTACTTTCCTTCTCTCAACTCTTTCTGGAAGATCCAGCTCTTATTTGTAAGTCTCAAAAAAAATGGACCTGGCAGTTAAGCTAGGTTTTACCACTTCTGACCAGAGTACAAGGACTTCTTCTGCATGACAGAAGAATTCTGCCTTCTTGTTTATGAATCCCATCATTAATCTTGTCTCTCCTGCAGCATCATGATTTATATTCAGTTTGTAATCCACACTAGCCCCAAAACTAATTCTGAAAAGCTGATACCAACCAACCTTCCTGTCATGTATTTGGTTACCTGATATACCTGCTTTCTTGTATAATTTAATTTTTCATCCATTTTCAGGCTGTATCTACAACTTGTCAAAATAATTTTGAATATTAATCCCATTTTTCAGTACCCTTGCAGTCCCACCAGCTTCATATCAACTGAAAATATTGTAGGCATACATTTTCCATAAGGTTCATATTGTATCACATTGAACTAGACCAAAAAGGTAGCCAAGATCCCTGCAAAATCTTAATCAACATAAACTTGTATTTTGACAGGAAATCCTTCACTTGATGACCTACACGTAGTCATCCAGCCAGCTTTTGTGGTGCTCTATAGATTCTTCAACAAAACTGTGTTTCCATGGCATTCTTATGCAATGTCCTATGACATGGGGACAAAATCCTTCTTAAGTATTTATCATTATCCCTTAGTCTAAGTAGCAAGTAAGTTCCCAGAGTTACTCTATAAATTATACACCTAAGATAGTTTTTGTAGAGTATAATTCCATGGAAGAGTGAAAACACAGGACTACAGAATTTATCTTTGATATTGACTTCACCATTCATCCCTTTAAAGATTATATACAGATTCATGTAATGTCCTCAAAAGAATCTTATTGGGATAACTAGGGAATATTCTATGAAACTCCAGAGAAGATGCTCCTAAAGCCATACTCTGTGGTTTATGAAGTCTGTGTTGTATTAGCTGCTCATGTTCCAGAAAGTTAGCATATCCTACTTCACAAATACTATGTGGAATATGGTGGATTTAGCATCTGCATTGCACTTGTAGACCAGTGTCTGACCTATTCCAGAGAAGCTCAGGCTCCACCAGCATTAAGGAAGTATCTTACTGACAGTGACAAATAGCAATGGTGCATTCAGGTTTTGCCTTAACTTTGCCTTGAGTTTAAGAAACAGGCTCACTTTCCATTTGTCTTCATTGTAGGTGACTTTAACAGGTAATGACAGCTGGCAAACAGCAAATAGCAATAAAGCCAAAATAATATTCTGAAATGGGAATCATATCAACACTCACCACTGCCAAAATGGTGCTTTACTCTAAAGACATCCAGTTCTTGGAGTCTCGTGTCATTTACCTCAGCACACAACAGACGGTGTAAGAAAGACCTCTTAATCCCTCTGCACCTTCCACAAAAAAAATACCCAGTTGCTCTGCCTTCCCAAAGGAAAAGACAAGGTTTCCTAAAAATGTTGTCCAGGCATATGAAAAGGTAAGGTATGAGAGTCTGCCAGATGTGGCTGAATTCTTCCAGAAATACAAGTTGCTAGTGGGAAGGATGTGGGTTTACCAGAGTTCATGCCAAGGTATGGGAGCCTACATATTCATAGCTTCCCACCAAACAAAAACATAACATTAATCAAAGTGGGAGAAAGACATATTGCCTCTGTAACTAGGGGGGAAGCATTTGGTCATCAGAGGTTTCATTAAAGTCATGGCACAAGGGTATAGGAAAATTGAGGCTTAAAAATACTAGGAATATCTAGAGTCTTACATTTTATCCAAAGTTTAGATTAGTTTTTATTCCTGCGTATTTCTACATTTTGATCAGATATTTTAGTGTCAGGATTAGTAAGCATACAGTGTCTTTTAGACACTGTTATAATGAAAACATAACCCAAAATCGGGCAATATTTGGGGGAAAAAACTGTTGGTTAGAACTTTGTTTCCCTATTGACGTTAAAAACAGTCAACATAACTCTGTGATGATGCAGAAATTGAACTTTTGTACATTTTTATTATATCCAGGATACCAAAGATAACTGGAGTTATTCACAGAACGGCTGTCATTGAATTCAGTTTTCTGGTACAATTTCCTTCCCATATAAAGCCATAAAAAGTATGATGGCTGAAACATTAGGACTGCTTAAAGCAGAAGCTGATGTATATCCATAGAGAAAGAACAGATAGATTGCATACTGTTTATGTTTTTTACATTTTTTACTGTATTAATAAGGAAACACTGTGATTACCAATCAAAAAAAGACTCAGGAGTGCTGCTTGTAAAGTGCACTATTATAAAGATTTATATCTGTATCTGGGGAGTAATATAGAGCATTGATATTTTAAGGAGCTCAGTTCAAAATCTCTTTATTCAATGAAAGCCCATGAGAGTGACATATATTATTCCTGGGACAGCATCATTGTTTGTTTATGATAAGAGCTGTAGAAAAAAATGTTTTTCCCAAAATTGTATGTATGTCAAAAATATTTCAGAATTAATTATGAGAGAATTTTCTTGCATTTAAATGAAATCTTTCAGAGGGTAACATTAGGCAGTCAAAAAAAATCAGCTCCTGGTACACACATTTGGTTAACTCTGAACAAGAAAATATCAATATTCAGCACATATTTCATGAACCAAAAAAGGTACACCTCAAAATACTTGGAGAAGATGACTGCTTTACATCTTTTTAAAAATATAGACCACTAAGAGAAGAGTACAAACCAGGAGTCCCACAGGGCCTCACCAGGAAACTACATGGAATTCACCTTTCTGAAGACACCTTGTTCTGCAGGTTTCACTTGTACATTGTCTACATTCTGTCAACCTTTTGCAGAACCTGAACTTGTTCTTTTTGAACCAAGAGCCAGTTCCTATCTTTACTTCCCATAGCATTATCTCTGGAATAATACTCAGAACCAGGAGCTAAAACACAATCTAGTAACTCACAGCAATCTTTCCTAGTACTTAGTTAACAGATGATAAGTTGTGTATAATCTAAAATAAACGATCACTTTTTTCATACAATGAACTGTAAATTCAGATGCATGCTCCTCACAGCAAAACGTACTGTGGCAGTGATGTGTTTATAAAATGTTTGCACTAAATACTGTTGTATTTAGTCTGTTAATACAACAAAAGGGATAGCAATTTGTTTTCTGTGCCCGAATTGACTGCAACACACTTATTCTTTAAAGAATCAGGAGAGCTCCTGATTCTTTAAGAATCTTTAGGACTCAAACAAATTATATTTAGAAAACACTTTTCTAAATCCTTTTTCATTCCTTCAATGTTATTTTTCCCTTCTTCTGGACAGCAATGTCTTTTCCTGCTTCAGTGGCTATCAAACCAATTCTACCATTCTCTTTGTTTTGCATCACATTTTGATGTGCAATCTAGGGAATACCAGACCACACCTTTTCAGGACTGTTTTGGCACAAATAGATACCTGTCATACTTCAGAAGAGGACGATGGAGCCAATATATGAAGTTCACCAGAGAAAAATTAAAATGTGGTAATAATTTTATTCCTTTCTTCCTTCCTTTTAATTGTTAAAAGGTAATCTCTTGGCCAGACTGTGGTCCTTAGGGTATAACATATATATCAAACACGTATGTGTGTAAGTGGATTTTTTAAATGTACTGTGAAAAGTAGCAATGCACTGAGATCAGAATCTAAGCAAGTAAAAAATAAGAGGCATAGAAACTGACAGCATAAATCCAAAGTTTATCATATAATTCCCAGATCCATGTAGCTAGTCCCTAGGAATATAAAAAACCCAACAGTACAAAGGAAAACATTTTCAGATGTACTCCTTTTTTTTTTCTAGAGATCCTGCCGCAGAGGTTATATCTGGCAGTGGGGAGCTTTTTCTCTTATCTTCAGTTCCCACAAGAACCAAGCTTGAACATCAGAGCTCCCTAAGCCTAATAAATGAGAGTATTCTTGTCTGCTTTATCTTTTTTTTTTATTTCCCCTCTAGTCATATGATGGGGAAATAAATATATGATCTTGTTTTCAAAAGAAGCTATTATATTAAACTGAGAGTGTGAGCCTATCCCATCCCCTGGGCTCTCACCTAGACCTGGGTAGCAATGTGCAGTCACAGGAATGCATAAGGGGTGGTAATTGCTTCCTTGGAGTAGTTGCTCCTGGTCCTTGCTCTGGAATTGGTAGGCAAGTGGCCCCTCTGCAACTCACTGTAATGCCTTCACACAGTCAATCTCGTTCTGATTAGTCCGACAAAAAGGGGTGCATATCACAATTAATTTCCGTAAATATTCACTTATGCCTCTTTTGCCCTCATTTTCCACAAACATTCAAGTATTTGACTCATGTTCACATGAATGCTTTCAGAAAGAGAATTTTAAGCTTACATGCTTGAGCACTTGCTTGTAGTAAATTTTAAAATAAGCAAGTATTCAAGTCAGAAGATAGGAAATAGAGTGTCTTTGCTGATACCTGGAAGAGAGGCATTTAAATACACCAGGCAAGTACCTGCTTAAGTCCTTCTCATCTACAGTTATGTCTGCCCAAGCAGTTTTATCTGGAACAGTGGACCTGCAATTTGCTCTTCCACTGTAGTTCAGTGGATGTGGCATGGAGCAAGAAACATACAGCACTGAGTCTCTGTTTCCCCTGGAACAGGAGTGATACTGTTCAGTTACCCACGTCATATACTTTGAGATTTTTAGACAAAAAATATCACTTAAGAGTTATATAACAATATTACTGAATGTTGCTTATCATGTTTTGCAGGGGAAAAGATCATGGCACTAGGGAAAAAGTCTTCCATGTTCTTCTGCAACTAGTCATGGACCAGGAAGAAACAGAGATAGTCAAAAAAACCACATTTTTTTCAATGCTAGCAGTATTTTCTGGATGCCAGAGTCCCTGAGTCCTCAACCTGAAATATTTAAGTTCAAATTCAATCAGTCAGTCTCAATTTTTCTACTTCCTTCAGCAGGGCCAGTATTTTATTTCTAGTTTATGTACATTTCTTCTTTATTTCCTAAAGTTTAGAAAAGTTAGAAAGATGAGATTTGGACACTGGAGGTGGAATTCCAGATGGAAAGAGGAGGTTTATCGAATGAAAGAGACAAAAGCCAACAGAAAAACGGAGAAATAAAACATTCAAAAGAGCCAATAGCTTCAACATGGACACATGAGGCCAAATTTGTCCTCAACATATCTCTGCTCTTTCAAACCTGATGGATTAAGCCTGCTATTTGGTTGCTGAACAATCTGTACTAGCAGGAGAACTACTAGAAATGGAGCATAAACAATTTAAAGAGAAGTGGTTGTATTTGCTCTGAGCTGTAACTGGTTCTACAGACTCCACATAAAAGCAACCCACATCAGTGTGTGGTAGTTTATTTCACACTGAGCCAGCCAACACATTTTATCTCTGAACCCCGTACGCGTCCGTTGCACAGAGGAAGGACACCTGGGGGTTCTGACCTTAAAATTAGATCTGCTGCACTTGCAAAAACCCACCCTCATAGTGAAGCCTTTACCGTCCAATTGTTGCTGTGCCTCTGAGCTTTGCAGACTGCTCAGGCCTCAACAGACTGTGAGCAAAATTGGACTCAATGTGAATTTGCAGTAACTCACGCTGCAGTGCTTTATTCCCCTGCCTCCTGTGAAATGTCTCCGAGGGCTCAGACACAGCCACCATCCAGATCAATAACTTTACAATACAAACAGACAGGAACTTTCCCTTTTGGGAACAGGATAAGGCAAAGACAATTAATGTACAACAGAGAGATCAGTAATTGAGCCAGGAGGATTTTAATGGGATATACCAGTCTAGCATTTGCATTTTCAAGCTGATATGTACCTCCTGATCCAGAATCACCTGAAATCGATTTTAGAAACTCCGTCAGAGGCTGGGAGCAGTCATTGTCACTTTTTAGACCTTGCAGAATGCTGTTTTGAATCTCCAGTACAAAATTCAAATGTAGGACTCTACTCACTGCATTTCTTTTTCTTTTATGTGCAGACTTGCAGTGGCATAGCCCAAACTTCCCAGGCATACATACTTAGTTCTTGGATCTGGACTTCAAAAATACCAGGGCTTCTGTGCCGGAGCTTGAGTCTTCAGCAACTAATGTGCGAATGCTGGGAATTAAATAAGCAAATTGGCAGCAACTGCCATCAGAAGTCAGCATTTCACATCATGCATTGTGAGGTGCCACAGGATTTTCCTTCACTGAGGAAATGCGACACTATCTCAGGCATGGTGGTACAAGGGAGAGAGATGCTTCTTGAGGCCTTGCTCTCTGCTGCAGAACATCTGGATTTTGTGAGACACCTGCTTGTCCTAAAGAAGTCCCATCAGCCATGGTGAGCCCAGCATTAGCAGTTCATACAATCTGAGGTTGAGATACTTTGGGAAGGAAAGGGAGTTTCTGTGTCAATGTATGCAACAGCAGCAGCATTCATTTTCTGAATGTTGTGGGAGGATGCATGTTTAAATTATGATCATTTTTGGAGACCTGCAGACAATATTTCATATTTTAAAGGGAGACAGTGCAGACTGTGAAAAACCAGCACTGTGGAGGAAAGCATAACCCATTCCCTGGTCTTTGATCATGCAGGCTGTGAGAATTCCTGCCTTTCTCCCACCTTCAGCTTTTTTTTGTTTGCAGCATTTTCTGTGCTCACCAACATTTTCAGCAGCTGTCTGTGATTCCAGCTACATTTTGATGCTAAATACAGTAAATATCTGGGAATAGTAAACATTTGCCAGTAAGACAGGAAAAACAAAAAGATTTAGCAAAGAACCCTTAATGAGAACCATGGGACATGTTACAACTCTGCTGAGAATGAATGTGCTTTGCAAAGGCATTTGCATATTGTCACTCCTCCCAATGTGGCTATTTCCTTAACCTCTTTTTAGATTGCAAACATGATAGGGCTGTACAAAATTTCATCGAGGCTTATCCCAAATTGAGGATAAAATGATCAATGACTAAAACATAACTCAGGCAAAGGAGACTTAGGGCCTAATTTTCTTCTAACTTTTAGTAAATTTATGCCTGTATAAGAATTCTACTGACTTCTGTGGTGGTGTTTGCTATATTAATGTAAGCAAAACCAGAAGCAGGCTATGACAGCTTCAAACTCATCCCACGTAAGAAGTCAAAATCAAGGCACTTGTGCTTGTTTAGTCAATAGCTGAACTTGATCCTTAGGTTTGCTAATAAACTATAAATTATATGCCTCTGTAAACTATATTCAAAGCCCTTTCAAGTCAGTGGATATTCAGTTGCCTTTTGTGGTATTAGTGGAATGAAGGGGACTAGAACTGGCAATGATAAAGATGTAACCCATTCTACTCAATACGCCTAATAATCACGAAAACCCCACCTCACTCCTTTCTGTTTGTGACCCATAAACTACACAAGTATGAAAGGAGAACCATACCCTTTACTGGAACAGAGGAAAATTTGAAAGTAGTGCATAGAAATAGTGACATCAAATACTCTACTAAAGCAATTTACATAATTTACTAGGCAAAAGATATTAGAGTCCCACAAACGCAAGATGATTTTTGTTTGATGACACTGTATAAAAAACTCCTGAAGTAGTAGCATGTTATGGATAAGTGAAAAGGTATCACTCCTCATTAAGCAGTCACTGATCAAAGGTTTTGAGAGGTTTTAAAAAAAGCTGCTTTCAGCTAAGGAAGCCCAACCTGTTTAGTTTTCCAAGTGTCAGTGAGGCAAGGAAGAGTTTAGAGATTGAGTCAGGACAGGGATTTTCAAACCTCATAGAGCTGTAAAGTGTTCCTAGGAGGCACTGGCAGCAGGAAGAGCCTAGGAAGTCTTGCATTCTCTGAAGTCAGCATTCGTGATAAGGCCAAATTGCCTAACCTTTAAGGGTTAACTAGAAAGAGGTTACATGTAGGCTGCTTTACATAAATCTATTAGCAGTACAATGTGTACTGTGTACATTCCTGACTCCAGCAAAGTCCAAGAAAAAACTTCTAGGAGTTACAGGACAACACTTATTTTCTTCAATGTATTCCAAGCTGTACTGCTAAATATATGTTAAAATGTAAAAATGCTGCCTCTACACCACACGCTCTGTCATGTTAGCAGAGGAAGTCTACATTTGTTCCTTTGTTATTAGAGACCCTGAAAGCACAATCTGACTTCACGAGTTTTCTGGTGACTGTTTGAGATTCTTAGCTACTTGGCACTGGGACTGATGGCATTCTTCCATACTTAAAGATTCCTTTTACTATCAAATGAAATGTAAAAACTTGTCAGTGCTAAAAAATTATCTTTATGTCCATCACAAGTAGAGTTATTTTTCTGCACATTTTTGAGTACTCTGGGAAATCAATTGGTAATTAGGGAAATATGTTTGTTAATATACCTATAATGTAATTACTGTAATGCACTGAATAAAACTGAAAAGCCATCCTAGTAGATTTCTGCCCAGAGCTACTTGCTCAATCTTCTTTTTATTGGAAAGTCCTTTCATCAATAATACTAATTGTAGGTATTTGTTTTAGGCTCCTCCTGCTCTCAGATACATAGTCTGGTTGAAAAGTGGCTGCTTTATTTTGTGTTAAAGCTTCTTGTGGTCTGGCTTTTGGTATGTCTCCTTGAGTAGGTAAATATGACAGAACAAAAGTGCCTGGAAATGCAAACAGTCCCTGAATTATTATGCCTATTACTTTTTATTAGTAGTAAAAACAAAAGAAGGAAGGAACAGTTCTATTTATGCAGAGCAGTTAGAACATAAATAATATTAAAATGTTAAAACTGTAAAACTACTTATGCCATATTAATTTAATTCCAATAAAAAGTAGATTTTGGTCTTGCCTCCATGACAGCAAACGTGGTGCAGCGTTGCTTTCATCCAATATTTATACTCAAAAACATTTTGGTTTAGGAAATAAACTAGTGATAAAAAATTACAGTCTCAGAATATTGGGCTTTGACTAGTCCCCTGCTGCCCTTTATATTATGTTTCAGTAAAATACTGTACATCTTGCTGTTTTATTTCATTGTTTGTGGCCCATGCAAAATCCTATTGTCCAGCTGCCCAACGCAAATGAACAACAAATCAGAACAACCAGAAAAGCACAGTGACTGATTAAACTAGGTCAGAATTTTTGCCTGCACCATTAGAAATATGACTTTATTCAGATTTTTTGTACATGTTTACATCACCTTGAATGGCACTGAGGAAGCCTGCTGATGGAGCGTTTCATTTTTAAGTGCTACAGACAAGCAAATCGTGCCAGCTCTCCTTAGCACATATTATCAAGTTGTTTGGTTCTGTTGATTTTTTTTTTAATTGTTCCAAATTAGCAGGGTGATCCTGCATGGGATTAAGCAGCATGTGAGTGAGAAAGGAGAATTACAGTTCAGAGCAGACATTGGAGCTAGATGAGCTCATTTGGACAATACTACTGCCCCCCCGCACCCTCACTGCAGCATCAGGACACCCCAAAAACAACAGGGTCTCCCCCAGCAGATACCCGACTCTTGCACGGCAGTCTAATCTCCCCTCCACACTGCAGCATTTTACTATCAGGCTCACCTCAAATCTTCCTTGCCTGTCTCAGCACCTGCAGTCTGAAAGAGGCCAGAGACTGAGCAGGGGGGTATACAGAGATGGCCATACAGGCAGCTGCTGTTTCTCATGCACTCCCTCCTGGTGAAGAGTTCAAAAGACTGGATACCTTTGCAATAGCTTTCTAAGAGTGTTTTACTGTAAGGTGCAAATTAGCTGCCTCACTCGACGAAGTAGTGTAGGGAGTCACAGCACAAGGACTTCTAGTCTTCCTTTTTTAAAGAATATTCTTGGACAGAGACAGAATTTAGCCAAAATTAAATCATGTTGTCAACTCAAACTTTATGAAATTGACTTTACGAGCTGAAGAACTAAAGAAACCAGGTTTTATACTTATCTGCGTTTTTCTTCTCTCAAAGCTTCTCCCAGCACAAGACTCTTAGATTCTCTTATGTCTCCTGTCTACCAGGCAAGAGACAGCACATACTCTGTGTCTGACTATATATCCATCTGCTAAGAAACAGGATAATGTCTGTTTTACCTTTTCTGACTTTCAGCTCAGTGCAATCATTCAGCTGAGGTCCCTCTCCAGTACCCAGACAAATTCCATGAAACTTTAGAAACGCAATAATATTTAGGATCTACCCTTCTATCAAATTTGTTTGAAACTGGCAGCAAGCTCATAGGTCATTAGGAGGCTACTGATACACAGACAGAGCAATTTCATTATTCTATTAGCTGGAACCCTGTAATCAAACCCTCTGCACAATCATGGGACTTGTTTACGGATCATAAGACTTTGGAAAATAATAAACTGTGGGTTCTCTCCAGTTGCAATATGGGACCCAAATAAAGACAAATATTACACTGGAAAAAATTTAAAAGGAGCAGCTAAAATAGCAAAATATTTCAGATCTAATAGCACTAGCTTGGAAAATACATTCATGATCTATTTGAAAAGACTTTCAAAATACAGAAAAGCTGGTTTGGCTTAAGTAGTAAAGCAGAAGAAGTTTGAAAGCTAAACAAAATATATCTACATCTTTCAAATAGAAGAAATTGAGGAAAATAGAAAATAGGATAAACTGTCACATTTCATATAGTCACAGTTCTAAAGGAAGTTTCTAAAATTGTAACTAACTCATATCAGTAATGAAAAATGACAACTCTGATGGATTTTTAAGAAGTTACCCAGGGGAAGATGCAGAGAACTACAGCTTCATAAGTCTGATATTATTAGGGTCAAAATTGGTACAATCAATAATAAGGAACATGGACAGTAGAGGTGTAGATAAATATGATACATTGGGACAGCTTCTGCAAAGGGAAATCATACCTCACCAATCCATTTAAATGTAATGAAAGTGTTAACAATAGTAAGCAATACAGCTGAGAAAGTATTTTTTGATTGGAAGAAACAGGTTTGGCAAGATCCTTCACCGAAAGCTTTTAAAGACATTAAATCAATGTTGAATAAGACTCAAAGTCCTCTGATGACTTCATAATTGGTTAAAAGACAGGAAACAAAGAGTTAAAGTAAAGTGGAGGTTTCCTGTCAGAGGAAGCTCCTTGGGGACACACAGGCACACCTGTGTTTTTCAACATATTATAAATAATGTGGAACGGGAACCAAATGGAGAGGCTATGAAAGTTTGCTGGTGAAACAAAGTTTTTCAGGATCCTCAGAACTAAAACTCACCAAAGAGTTACAGAAGATTCTTACAATGCTGAGAAACTGTACAGTGCAGTAGCAGTAAAATTAAACACTGACCCACACAAAGTCATGAAAAAGCAGAAAAGTAATCTTAACTATGCAGACAGAAGCGTAGGCTTTCCACTAGTATTGACACTAGGAAAGATTTCTTAGTGTAATTTTGATTAGTACTTTGAAAATGTCTGTTCAACATTCAGAAATACATAAAAAGGCCAGTAAAACATTAAAAACTATTAGGAAAGAAATAGAGAAGAAAATGGGAACATTATTCTGCCTCTGCCTTGTTCACCTATAATTTTGAATACTGCACATACTGAATATTTTTATCAGATACCTCGAAAAAGTTACAATAGATTCAGAAAAGGTACTGTGGATAGTGACAAAGCTGATCAGGGGTGTGGAGTAAGTACCATATGAAAAACGATTAGATAAAGTAGGAGTTTTCAGCTTGGAAACAGAAATGACTGAGAGGAAGAGCATGTCAGTCATGAGCAGTCATAAGCAGCGTAGGAAAGGTGAAAAGGTAAAAGTCATTCGCTGTATCTCATACGATCCAAACTGGCAGGCACTGCATGACTCTGTCAAGCAGAGGCTGTAAAACACGAAAGGGGACATACTTTCCCATACTTAATTACACCATAGCACATAATGAGAAAAACATAAATGAGTTAAAAAATCAACTGAAAAATTAATTGAAGTCCATCATGGAGATGCAGTATTCTTCTCAGAAGTCCCTAAATCTGAGACCAGATTTCCTTTCTCTACTTTCGTTCATTACATTTCCACTCCTGGCTCTAATCAGGACACTAACCTTTTTTCACCTTTATGCTAAACACCAGAAAGTAAAGATTCACCACAGGCAACAACTCTAGGACACCTATGTCTCCCAAGACATCCTCTCATTTTCTCATTTCCAGCAGTCCACCCCACAGTATCGTCTTTTCCTCTCCTATCACTTATCACCTGAAAAAGCAGCATCATTTTTCCCCTGGATGGAGAGCACAGTTCACAGTGTCTGGCATGATCTCTTATCACCTTTAGCTGATGTTCACCAAAAAATTCAAAAGTTGTTTGCAGGGAAAAGGTGGATAGATTGAGGATCATGTCAGCAAATAAATAACAGCAGTTTTACCAAGCCAGCCTAAGTAGATGATGGATCTTCAGAAATCAAATGAACTTACACTTCTGCATGACTTTAAAGAGTAGAGCATCAGCCTCCTCATTTAGAAGTCTGCCTCTGTTCATAAGCAGAAATATCCTCCTTGTTTACAAGAATCCAGAACAAAGCTGGATTTTTTCACACAGTTATTTTCCCTCTATTCGCTACCTAATGAAATGTATTTTGGTGCGCATCCACGTAACTTTGTACAACCAGCTTTCTAATGGCAGGAGTCGGTGCACTTGCTCACATTACCAAAAATGAGCAAGATCTTACGCAGAAACACAAATGTACAACCTGCTCACCTGGCACATGCTGCCTACTCTGTAGGCAGGCAAGGACCGGGCTCCTTGTCTTTCTTGCCATGTTTGCTCAGCGCTTGAGTCCTGATTAGGCAGCAGATAACAAAAGCATCTATCAATTATTTCATCTGTCTCAAATCTCTTAAAAAATACAGAAATTTCTTTCCCCACTAGATGTGACAATAACAACAATGAATAATCAAAATAACACAGAACTTAGCTTTCTAAAGCTAGTTCTTTAAGGACATAAGAATGTAAGAAAAAATAGACCAGCTTGCACCAGTAGCCTATGCTGTTCTGCAGACCCATAGGTAAGTGCATCAGCGGCATTGCTGACAGACAGCACTAAGCTCATCAGCTATCAATTCATCCCTACTATACAATCCTCGGGGATGAAAAACTAAAAAAGCATGTAAGATCTGCAACCCTGAGGCTTCTCTTTGTGACACCACTGCTAGTTCTGTCTCTTTTCTTGTGTTGTAGCTACACAGAGCATCATTTTCATGGCATGGTGGAAATTCCCATGTTCCAAGTAATCCTATTTTGCTTTATCTGTCCCTTTTTATTTCTGCAAGTCTTTGGGGATTCTGACGTTACTTTCTAACAATGTAAGTATCCCGGTTTTCAGTTTTCAGCTGAACAAAATGGTAGCAGTTGATAACCCATGTTTGATTCGTTAGTGCTGCTCTGTAATTTAAGACTGCTAAACAGAGATGAGATTGACTACAGCCTACATGAATTGAGACTCTTTCGTATTTTTCAGTTGTGGTTTTCCACAAATTTGCTGCATAATGGGATCAGTAGTGTTGCATCTACAACCTTATTTCAAAGCTCAAGCAGAGAAAATTCCTGACAACTATCGTGTATCTAGAATCAGGCATTTATGAACTGTGTGTGAAGTGTATAGATTTGATATGCAATTTCCGCTGTCTCTATAGTAGAATATCCCAGAGAAATAATAAGAATAAAAATAACAGTTAAGGACAAGCACAAGGATTTTCCTAGCCAATATAAACAAATTAATGCCAATTTTCCTTGTGCCACCAGTTTTTTCGGTTTGGTTGTTTTTTTTATTTTATTTTGACTTGGGCTACATTTCTGGCATAGGAATAAACTTTTATAGCTTTCTCAGTTTACTATGATGCCATTATACAGTCATGTCAAAGATCCATTTTTCCCAATACCCTATCTCCAACACTGACTAGCAGTGGATTCTAAGAGAAAGAGATGAGAGATGGCATGAGCTGATTCCCTGGTATATTTTTTTTACTGGCTTCCATCAGAAGCTGGTTTAAGGGCTTCTTGAACCAAAGGCTGCAAATGATGATGGGTAGCACAATCCCTTTTTTAACCCATTTCACTTTTGGCTTTCACTGCACACTTTAGAAAGGACACAAGCCCAGTATAAAGTTGTCTAGTCATCCTCTGAGATTTTTTCCAAACATTCAATTATATTTTTGTATTCTTTCTAATACGTATTTCTGGAACTCCTTAGGAATCATGTTTTTGATTGGTTAAAAAAACCCCACATCTATTGCTGAGAATTATTCCTTAAAGTGTTTACTGGGGATATTTCTAACACCTTTCTCCTCCCTGTACCCATCCCCATTGCTTTGCAAGGTAGCATTTTACATTCTGTGCGACATCCAACACTTCAGAGCACCCATGACCTCCCATAAGCTTCTCCTAATCTATTACGACCAAGTGGCTTCCCATGCTTGATAAGTATGAATAGCTTTGTCAAACGTTAATTTTAGGATTTCCTATAACATCTCTCAAAGTGTCTTGTCCCAGATTGTGGGCACCATCTGGTTCTTATCAGAGAGACCGAGTGCCTTGAGAACAGAAATGGAGTCTTCAGATTTAGTCAAGTCCAAAACTCTCCATCATTTCCACCTTCTTTTTGATATCCTCTGTTAAATGAATGTTTTGCCATTACATTTTTAATTGTGGTGCAGAAATCCTCATGCTTCTGTGGTACTGTTTCATAGCTTAGCCTCCTCTGCCTGAGCTAGCTATGTACTGACGACATCAGCTACTGCAGGATGAGCTACTGTTGGAACAAGGCCGTCTCCTGACTGCCGTGCTTCCTGCGGGACCCAAATTGCTCACAGTTACAGATTAAAGAACTGCTTAAACCTTACCTAGTTATCTTCTGCTTTTGAAATGAGTTTAAACTTTAATAGGGTGTTAATTGTTCCATTTTTCCATTCTGGCTCTTCCCTCAAATTGCTTTAACTCTAGGTGTGAGGGTATTTTGAGACTGACAAAACCCTACTGTGTTCTGCTTCTGAGTTTTAACTGATTAACAATGTGTAATGTAAGCCACTTTCATAACCAAAAGATCTGGCTTGTGACAGTCTTTCCTCAAAGTACTGTACCATCCCTCTGGAAACAGTTTCCTCAATCAGGGCGTTTCTCACAAGCTGCTAAATACAGAAGATGATATGGGTCCATTTTCTTTCTATGGGGGGCATGACTAGGGAAAGTGTTTGTATTCTTCCTTCTCCCATCTCCCTACACTAATATGGAGTCCAAAACAGAAAATATACATGGGTGTTGATCTTGAGCTGCCAGGATATAGGGCATGTCTCTAGATTTACTGACAACCTTGCCACAGCCAAGACACACATTCCCACAGGCACAGGCACAGATGACTATCTACATTTTTACCATATCCAGGTTACTATGGGGAGCTGGATTAAGACGTGATTTTAAACTGTCCATGCACTGGTCTGTAAAAGTGCCTGCACTCATAGTAAGAAACACAAGCTGCTTCTAGATCAAATATGACAATGGACAACTTTTGAAGTGGGAATGCCTACAAGACAGGAAATAACCATTAGATATCTAAATCTGACTTTGCAGGCTCTATTTAGTGCTGTTGTGAAACAGATTCATACAAAATAAACTCCAGAACCCCAAAACTGAAACTAAAGTTTTTAATAGCTCTTCCACCTGAGATAATCCATGGAGAACGACAGGCCCATTTTACACTTGTGGGTTTTCATATGTAGTAAGCACTGACCTGACCGCTTGTTTGTTTGAAAACCAAACATAAATGTTCAGGTCACTTGCTGTAAATGTGTCACTGTGGGCTACAACACCTGGCTGGCAAAAGTGAGCACCTGTCTCAGAGACAGTTTGGACACTGCTATTTTTCGTCTCAGGCCACTGGATTGGCAAAAGACATCAGCTTTGTCAACATTACTTGAACCTGGATTCTTATATATACACTTCTCTGTGTCTAAATAAAGGAATTCTGGAAACTACAGCAAATACAAATCAGATTCCAGGTTTTAGGAGCAGATTCATTGCCAGGAATCAAAGGCCTGACTCCTAAGAAATAACTTTGGTTTCCTTCACTCGGACTGTACTCTTGCCCACTGACAGAGGCAAGCAGCATAGGATTCAAAAGCTGTCTCAGCAGCCTGGAAAATAAGCCTTCACTGTAATTCATTACTTTTTTAAAATGTTATCCTAATGGATGTTAATTCTGTGGCCTTTCCTTCTGTGTGAGAGTGACTGTGGTCTTGGATCAAAGATAAAACCTTTGCAAAAATACAATGGTAAGGCTCTTACATTGCTGTAATTCACTCTGGTGCCATGAGTAGATTTAAGGCAAATGCAGCTCTATACACAAAATAAAAAGATAGCATTTCAGCAGCAATATGTATAAAGATACTGGGTAGAAATACTTTAGAGAAGCAGCCTGCTTAGTTGTAAAATGAGTTTAAATTAGGCTTTAAAAAGGATTGCTAAATCTTGACACATATATGAGCAGCTTATTATCATGCAATTGTGCAGTAGTTGCTTGATCTTGTTACTGATGTGCCACATATGAATAAGTGATTAATTACCACAAAGGCTAAAACAGAGCAGAGTGAGAGTACTGTAGCTCACCCTGAAAGAGGGGCTTAAACACGTTTATTGCCCTTTAAGTGCATTTCATTAAGGCCAATTAAGGACTTTCATGTCTTATTAGAAAAATGAAGTAGATTTATGAGGTTTTCCTAGGCTGTAAATGCTGGGGCTAGCAGATACAAAACTGTGCAGAAATACAGCAGTTAGAAGCTAAGAAAATAATATAAAGATACACACAGGAATAATTTCACTAAGGAACGAGATCACATGAAGGTGGTCTTTCCCCTCTAGAAGGAGGGGGAAAAAAAACAAAACCAGAGGTTAAAATTAATATAATTTCCCTTCAGACTTGAACCCTATAATTTTATGGACAATTTTGCTGTCCATTTCTCTTTGAGGTCTCATTTTCTTCCGTTCCATATAGAATTCAGGATGACATGAAGTGCTGCCATTCAGGTCGGGCAGAATTTACTCCCAGTGGGCCCCCCTTATTGCGTATCTATGAACAAATGCACAGAGAAGGAGGGAGGAGGTTGGTTGACCACCACGTAGCACAACTCCCAGCAGGTCTACATACCTTAAAGATGTTTAATCTTGTTGATAGAGATTCGGTCAGGACTCCTTTATCAGTGTAACTTTAAGCACCGACTCAGAAAAACATATAAACATATGCTCTAGTTAAAGTTGGTCGGAGGATGTGTTTAAGTTTATTGCTGAATAGGACTAAGTACAAGCACACACTTAAAGTTAAGTGTGTGCTTCAGCATTTTGTTGTATCAAGGACCGCAGAAGTGAAAGCCCTGACCTATTCATCTATACTTCTTACTTAGAGATTCTGCATTTCCTACATCAAACCAGGGGTTTCTGGCTGCTTGAGATTACTCCTATATTCCATTAATTCAGGAATTAATTTTAAAGATATCAAATCCAGAAAACTAATGAATAGAAATAAAACATTTCTCTCTGAATAATCATGTGTATTCAGATTCACAAGGCTCAAGAAACGAAACATGAATGCTGACCTTCTTTCCTTAAATCATGCTATTCTTAAGGTAGCAAGAAGGAAAAGAAAGGAATGGAGTAAAAAACTCAGCAGCATGATCTGAGGACAAAGACAAACTTTGCTTTGACTCTGCACAGTTCTGGAGGTTTGCATCAGAGCCTTCATCTTATTTGAATGTAATTTGGTCTATAGAATTTACTTTCTTGCTTTATTTTGAAAGAAAATTTTCATGGAAGGTTATAGAGTATGTATCATTATCCTTGGGGACTGTGTCTGTTTCAGCATCATCCAAGTTTCTGGGTCCCACAAATACAGTATCTGGGCAGCTTTTTTACATATTATATGTATTTATGAATTTTTAAAAATATGCATTATTTACTCAGTGGACTGGAATAGCACTGTCAAGTGGGGGAATATGTATTTATAAATGTTTTTAAAATGCACATTATTTACCCCACAGACCAAACAGTTCCAGTCTACCATGTATAGTCTTAGCCACCTAATTAAAAACCTTATGAAACTTCTTTGAAAAGCACTTGCAGTACACATGCAGCAGCAACTTTTGGAGTTTTATTATCTCAGCTCTTTTTTATTTTTTTTCTCCAAAATACAAAAAGCATTTAGACATATTATGGTCTAATCACTTGCCAAATTTCATCTTAAATAAAAGCTATATAGGAATTCTACAAGCACAAAAAAGCATCAAAAGCAGCAGATCAGCTATATTCTGGGGGAGGAGGTATGAGGGGGTTGCTGCACTGATATCATTTTAAAACAAACAAACCGATATTTTTTAATTTGGTGAAAAAGAATTAATTCCCTCACTGAGATTTGTTTGTGCCAAACCTTAGCTGCTCCTTTTAATGAGGTTTTAAATAATTTTTTTCTGCCAACTTATTCTTAAAGGGGTTTGTACCAAAAAAACTGACTATATACTATCAACACAGTCCAACCACTACTGATTAAATTCTTCAGGGATGAGGGACCAAAATTACGTATATCATAAAATGACGTGATTAAAGAGAAGAAGTAAATGCAAAACCAGCATACATCTGTCATTTGCTGTCCAAATATAATTTCAAATAATGTTTCCATATTTTGTTCTTTAGGTTGGATTTTCAAAACAAATGATGACTTGTTGACTAGTATATATTTTCAGTCTTTGGGAAGGGATTTATTGATGTAAAAAGTGATAAGCATCTGCCTCTGGTGATTTATATCAGAGTAAGAAAGGAGTATAAAATAAGCGCAGTGTATGTTGTGGGTAAAATGAAAATCCCTTGATTCTATCCCTGGCCACAATTCAGAGCACTTCACATGCCATCCTGAAACCATCTGCAGCATCACCCTGTTTTTTGGGGCAGGAGGGCACTTCTAGCCAACTGGTCACAACTTTTTTTAACATCAGCTCCCCACAATCAGTACAGCCAACACAATTGTGTATGTTCTCCGATTCTAGTCATTTGCACAGGCTACAGACATGAAATACCTTAAGAATAGATTTAAAGGCCATCACAGGTTAGAAGCTTTGAATGAAAAACCTTAGCAGTCCAGACTACACAAGGGGCTTATGACTAGTTTATAAGGGTTTATACAGTGTGAGTTTCAAAGTGAGAAATTTTTACCTATGCATACTGATGCCAGAATTCCTGCTTGCTGTCAAATGTAGAAGTAGAATCCAAACTAGACCTAGAGAATGAACTTTTTTTTTCAGAATTTTATGAATTATTTCGTATTCCAACTGCAAGCAAATTACATGTTAGAAATAACCAGCAAGTTCTTGTGATAAAGCTTATTAAAACAATTTGATCAATATGGGAGGCTCAAAATTTTCTATTTCCTTATGATAGCAAAAACATATTCTATAAACAGAGAGAACTGGTTTTAGTAATCTTAAAATTGGTACTAACTAGAAAATAAATTAATAGGCTTCTTATTCAGTGCTAATGGCTATATGACATGCCGTTATATTTCTGAGGTTTATAGATGATCTTAATTATAAAAGATTGGGAAAGGCATTGTTCAATAGTATTCTGAGTAGGAAATTTCTATCTAAATTATCTTCTGACATCTTACTGAAAGTTGGCATTGTAACTTGGCACAACACCATAGTAAAGTTCTCTGGTCCAAACAGAATTTGATGAATTGTCGAAAAGCCACTTTTTCTTTGCCTCCAGTCAGAAAGAATAACATGGACACTTGTTATTCAAGTGTTTTCAGCTCCAAACAGAGACGTTTTTGAAAGTAACTTCTAGTAGAAAAACCTGGAGATGGACTGGATATGTAGTAGCTCTAGATGTGGTGGAACTGACTGGGTAGGCACACAATGCTTGTGGCAGGCTTTGATAGATGGTGTGACAGTGTCTCCTGGTGCGGTGAGAGCATACCAATGCTACTGGCTGTGCCCATGGGGCATCAGTCACACAGCTGCACTGTGCTGCTCCCTCCTGTACTTCTGCAGTCCTAGCTGTATGGAATATTATAGGGTACAAGACACCTGAAGTATGAGTTAGTAAAAGAGAGAAAAGAATAAATGCAGGTAGTTCAGTATTGCCTTCATTCTCAGCTACTGTTACAGCCACGCTGGCATGAGATGTCCAGCTGGGCCAAGCAATGGTTCCTCTATCCCAGAATACTCTTCTCAGAAGCCTCATAACAGACAATATTTGCAAAAAGTAAATGAGTCCCCATATTGTTCATTAGCCTCAGAAACACTGAGGGTCAAGTTGGACGGGGCCCTGAGCAACCGTATTTGGTTCAAGATTTCCCTGCACCTCACACACTGTTCTATGATTCTATGATGCTATAACTAGCCCAGCATCCACAAATGTTGAATTAGGCACATACCTCTTTTACCCCTTACAGATCTGCTTACTAGAAAACGGACTGCTAAACAATCTGTTACTCTATTTTCTCACTGAAAAAACTTTCTTCTAGAAACATTCTGACATAACATCTATAAACACAACTTCATAACATTAGAAGGGTTCAAAACAGGTTTCTCATCAAGGTCTTTTAGCCAGTTTTTCCTGCCTTGCTCAACATATGCACACATGGGTTCAGTGACCTGGAGTTATACCAATCCACAGATAAGGTAGAGGGGACTCTAGAGAAAAGAAACACTCTTTGAAAATCAGGCTCCAGATAAGTGTCACGTCAGTGGGGCAAAAGCCTGATCACAATATAAGAAATCTTTTCCCTTGTTCACTCCAGCATTAGGCAGATGCAGTGACAAAGAAGTTTGACCTAGAGACTGGCAGGTTCTGGTCAGCTGGCATTCTCTAAGTCAAAGAGAAGAAAGGCAGAAGAATATATATTAAAAATAAAGGATTGTTGTCATGAGATATAACAATGTTACACTAATAAACTACAAGAAAAGGCAGCTGACCCCTTCAGGCACACACTAACAGTGTTTCTGTTTCCCCCACTTAAATCACCTGCTGAACTTTCTCGGTGTCAGAGCTACATACCCCAAAGGAGAAACAACCACCACATATTGCTCGGCTGTGACACTTAGAGTGGATTAAAAATCAGCCAGAGCCCCAGCAGGATCTTGCAGACACGCGGGCTAACACAAACCAGAGATGGCATTCTTCGGGCCTTTGCTGGGGCCTGAGGGCTCAGCCACATAAAAGACATACAAGCGTATTATCACATTCAACTTGAAAATTTTCCTGGCTGAAAGGAGATGGTTGGGTTTATGTGGCTGAAATTAACCACACTCTGCTCTAAAGCAAAAACCATGCTGTGCCAAGGGAGGGGAGCACCCACCCTTTCTCACTCACCATACCAGTCTGCACAAGCACGCGTGTCCTGGGTGGAGTCTGCAGGAGAGAAATGCATTCCTCATAATCAAGAGTAATTCGAAAGGCAAACAGTGACCAGGAGAGCATGCTATCCAGCAGAAGACTAATCCTGAACCCAACTCCACAGACGGTTACACAGCCTGCTGCAATGCCAGGGCAGATGCCAGGGAAGAGACCAGCCACAAACCGAACAGACAGACAATCCAGAGCTTGGCATCTGGGTTCTTCAGCTGCCAGCCTTGCCTCATGAGTAGCCACAATGGTTGGCTCTTGTGCAGAAAACAACAGAGGAAGAGGCTAAAGAGGTCTATGTGCCACACTGCCAGCATTGGGAACAGGCAGTGCCAAGTGAGTATTGCAGTTTCATGCACATGCCAATGTGCTTTGGAACCGCTTTTACATTTTCAAAAGTAACAACAGAATTCCTGCATAAAGTAAAGCAAGCTCTAACATCAAGGACACTTTCCCTTTTCTTTTTAGATTTTTTTTTTGTTTGTGCACAAATTTCTTTTTCACTTCATTTTGTTAACCTCACATATACCCTTCAGACAGCTGTGGCACAGGAATGGCCTTCATGCCTTGCACTCCATACTAATAAAATATTTGAATCTACAGGAATACTCACACAAATCAGTTTATTTCATAACCAAATGACAAAGCCCCAGCTTGTAAGCCTCTGTTTTACAATGTGAGCAATTCCTCCAAAAAGTAGCTGCGTGAACCCTTGTGTCACTGCATGCTGAAGAACAGCACAGCACTGTGAGTAAGGGGTTCACCACCTTCTCTTTAAAAGCCCTCTTCTGCCCTGTTTACACCAAACTGACACTTTAATCAGAAGAAAATGGTTTTTATATCAATCATTACTTGCATGTTTGTTTCAGGAGTCTTTAGGTTGTTAATCTGTCAAATGAGCATTTCTAAAAGTGTGTATTTGTACACGTGTATATATATATGTGCTTTTCCACATTTGCCATCCAGCAGAGTTATTTAATTCAGATGTTGTTGCTTCCTGAAAATGCCTAAATAAGTACATTACTTTGTGTCACATCAGGATAGTGAGTTCTGTTGTTTGTATGTAAGCAAACAGGTAAAAGGAATTGGGACAAGGAAGAAGCCTGCAAAAGGGCTGGCCGAGCTAGATATCCAGTGAAGGCTGCTTTTCGTTTGTGGAATGTCTTTTACAAAAGAGCCCTGTTCAGTTATAGGGACTTCACCAGATGCTGACTGTGGACTAAAAGAGATTATCATGACATCTTACAGTAACAGAGAAAGGTATTCTAAACAAGCTATGTTGCTTTGGTGCTACCAGGATGGGATCTAATGGTGAAACAGAAAGACTGCATCCAGGGTTTGTGATGAGGGTTGTTTTGGTGTGACTAAAATATTGGGTAGATTAAAATGCCAATGAAAGCAAGGTAACAAAAGGCTGAAATCCTTCTTTTTTCGAGGCATGCTACCAGCACAGGAATCAGTCTTTCTCCTCGGAGCATCTAGAAAATGCATCTTTGCCTATAAATCACACCTACTACCATCACCCTCCCCAGAAATTCATTAGCCTTCCTAACCACATTTTCTCTTTGCCACCTTCAAGCTCTTCTCTTCCTCTCCTCCTAGCCTATGCTCTTACCCACTCCTTTTTTTTAAAATTGGAGACATATATGGAAGCACTTTGTCAAGTCACAGCAATACATCTAATTTTCTGGGGATGTCTCAGCCATATTCCATTAATTGTATCTGCAGTTTTACAAGTGCTAATAACTATAACCTAGCCATCAAGAAATTGTGCATCATTTTTTAGTGTTTTTATTTGCTCAAAATTGGCCTCTTTTCCCATTGTCCCAATGAGTAAACTCCACTAATAACTCTCAGAGAAGACATAAGAAACTGATCCTCAGCTTTGAATGGAAATAGAACTATTAAAGCTCAGACATATCCTGAAAATTCTACCTCTGACTGACTCTCTATAAATCACAATATATTCTGGGCAAAAAAAACGGTGTGAAGGATTTTATAAATTTGATCCATAATGTTCTAAAGAATAATATGCTGCATATGCTGGTTTACTGATAATATGTACAATATTTTTTATCCATACATGATATGAGCTGTTTGGCATTTGTTTTCTGTCCCTAAATATAATCATTTTTCTTTTTAGCTGTTCTTGTTTCATTATTAATTTTTCTTTCCGTGTTTGTTATATAATAAAAAGGGAAAAAGCAGGTGCTTTCCCTCAGCCCTTAGTGGGAGTATTTGCTTTACCAGTTTTCAGTGCCATACTTCAGAGCAGCTATGGTAAAATAACATGAAACTTAAAATGAGATTATTAGATGTATTTCCTTATCAACTCTCACCCCTTTTGCCACTTGTTGTAAGGCTGAATTTAGCTGTATGATGAGTAAAGCTCTGATCCTGCTGTCACTTAAATCAAAGATATCAGCAGTACTGGTGCAAGCAAGGTCAAGTTCTGCTCATCTGCTTTTGAAATTATAAAATCAGTGATTTCTATTTACATGTATGGCCTTGATTTGCCCAGCTTTGGAAACCAATTGCATAAGATTCATCAGACTAATTCATGTATTGGTTTTGTCAGTTTAGTTTACTTTCCTCCCTCTGATACATCAGGTATCAGGTTCCCATTGCACGTAACTGTGGAACTGCCTAGGATAGAGTTTTGCTCTAAGATTGTTTAGTCAAATGTTCCTAAAAATCTATTTCCAAGTCCTCAGCTGGTGTAAATTGCTGTAATCCAGTTTATTGCAGTGACACACCACCATTTTATAACAGCTGATGTTCTGACCGCTGTTTTCCAAACACAGATAGCCAGCTACAATGCTGCTGCAAACGTGGCCCACGTTTTCCTCATTCATTACATGTGTAAGAGGGAAAAGGAGGACAAGTCAGGAGGAGACACTTTACATCATTATTGACACACAAAAGCACCTATCTCAGCAACCAGGATGGCTGCTCTTTAGTTAACACATAGCCTTGCGCTCTTGGGATACAGAGGTTATTGTGGATTTGAATTAGGCTGGATAACTCAAGTTTGACTGCAGTGGACTGAGGCAGTAGGTTCTAAGAGGCAGAGACACAATCAACTGTTCAGTCCTCTGTGTTCCCTTGGGAGGCTGCCTTGACCTGCTTTATTTCTGCACTCACCTCACCCTACCCCAGCAGCTCTTCTGTGCAGGTAGCAGCTGTTGAGGCAATGAGCTTATCTTGAGACTATTTGCTCCTCACAGGTGACACTCCTTCATTTTGCCACTGCTAGGACAGCACCTGCCAGGAAGCCTTTGAGAGCAGGCAGACTGAAGGACTGACCACAGACGGCTGTCTGGGCCAGGTGCTGCCGCTTCCTGTGCTTCACACAACACTACCCACGTGGCCAGAGCTCGGCTAATGCACCCTGAGCTTTCAGCTGTTGTCCCCATCTATTTCCCTCAGGTGGAACCTGTTTTACAGCGTGAGCAAAGCAACATTTCATTAATTCACTCCCTAGGTTTAGCAATGATTTTTGGTCATGTCTCTTACTAAGGTAATAGATGTTATAAGCATGAACTTTGTAATTAATGCAAGATCTTACAACTAAACTGTCTCCTAGTGTGCCTCAGACATGTTTTTCCACAGCAATCTGAAAATGTCAAACTTACGGTGAGACAAAGAGACAAAGAATTACACTGAATTTGGAATATTACAGGTAATTTTGGCTTAAATGACAATTTCACTTCATAAAGTCTTCTCTTCTAGCGAATGAGAATTTTTCCACTGATTTCTAGGATGTCATCCTTTATTGAAGCAAGGTTCCTTCTGTGTGTGTGCAACCCTGGGTTTCTGCATGCAAAGTCCAGTCCATCTCCCAGGCTGTTAAGTATTGTTACTTGCTTAGATAGGTGGTGGCAAAGGCAAAGGTAGGGCAAATGAAAAGGACATGCTGTATTTATGGAGCAGGACCTATTTTGAAGTTCACATTGATGTCCAGGTCATCTGCACTACATCTTCACATCTCTGTTGAGATGGTTCAGTTATCTTTGCTACCCTTATTTTTAATACATGAACTTCAAGCAGTCTGGGAAAACCACAGCTTCCTACTTTGGCTTTTTCAGGGTAAGGGAATCTGCTTTCCATCAGTAGATAAACTTTGTTAAAGTGAGCAATAAATTAACAATTACAAAATCTATAGAGATATGAATACTTAATTGAAAAATTTACATTAAACCAATAACAAAGTAAATTTTAAATTTGTGGCACAGACATTCCCATATGGTTATGCATTAAAAATGGTTATACTATAGGATACTTATATCAAAAAAATCTGCATAGAATTATCTCTACCTCCTTCTGTCAACAGATCATGCATTGTTATTGAACACACATAAGAGCGAGGAAATCTTGCTCATCTTCTATGATGTGAGAATCTTATCAATGTTATAGCTTATAAACGTGTCTTATCTGTCAATGGCAAAGTATGCACTAGTAGAGACCTGCTATTATAGTCAACAGTAAGATGTTCAATGTAAGATACTAATGTAATAAAATTGTGTTGGAGATGTTTCTTTTTGTAGCTCCTGAACCAAGTGTTGCTCTCTCTTATACAATGTCCATTAAATTCAGTGAGCTGTATTTAGACTAGGAAACACAAAACATAGTTTTGACTTGGCAAACTGGAGCTAATTTTGCAGTAGATTATCAGACACTGTAAGGAACTTAATTTGGAGAGGTTCTTCTCTCGTTTCCAGTCTTACCTGAAAATGTTGTCAGGAAATTCACACTTTGCGAGTCATTGGATTCACATCTAAAATACATTGAATAAGGCAGTAATATCCTAAAAAGCAGAACTGCTCATGCACAGCATCTTTCCTTAAAAAGGAAACCCATCCATACCACCTTGAAAATAACTGTGCAGAACAGCACCCTACAATTCAGGTACAACTGAGCTACTTTCAGTACCAGCTCTGATTATTATCTCCATGAGGAATGATTCCACTTCCACATAAAATAAAAATTACTCTAACCTTCAGCCACAGCATTAGGGAGTGAATCAGTCATATATTTTCCCCTTCACATTTCTGAGAAACAATAGAGGAAGAAATAAAAAATTAAAAATATTAGATATTGCCTTTTGACTTGACTGCTAACACAATAAAGCAGCATCATAAACTGAATCATGGAAGTCTGCAGTCTTCATTGCTCCCTTTGCTGGTATTACTTCATGGATATCGGAGCCCTTAGGGAAACTGGAATATGAATAAAGATTTTTTTTTAAATCAACCATTTTTTCTTAGTTCTGTTTCTAAAAATAATGCAGTTTGCAAAAAACAGAAGGTTTGGTTTATAACACAAACAAAATTGTTACATTCTGAATGGGTTGTAAGTACCTGATTCTTTGCCTTTTTACTCATCCCTGCTAAAAAAAAAATCTGCAAATCCATTTGCTAACCAGCTGCACCTCTGTACTGAACAGATAACAACCTGTGCAAGCCAGGCTTTGCTGTGAATCGGTGCTGATAGGCCTGAATCTCATAGCTTTTTTTAAATGCTAATGACAAGAAACATTTCCTAAGCCAAAACGCTCTTGTAGATCTGTCTACTTCTATTATGACTGATATTTGCTTGTAAGTACATAGAACACTTGTTCACTGTGCCTTATCTGCTATGGTGCAGCATGCTGACCTACATACCATTCAGCACAATATGATGCACAAACATCTTCTAAATAATTTTTCATTTTCGACTTAAAAACAGTAGAGGCAAAATAGGATTGCTGCAAATCTAACAAAGAGATGGCATTATTTCCAAATAAAAATGTGCATTTTTCCAAAGAATTTATTTGTCTAGCAGCATGAAGTTCATACATAGCAATGCTTAAAAAGGGTGTTGAATTGCGATTAGGAAGGAAGGACTTACGAAGAAGAACAAACCGCATCTTTTCTACTTACATAGAATAATTAAGCTAACTTATTTCTCATCACAATTAAAAGTTCAGCCTTTCTGAACCATGTTTTTGCAATGTCATTAAATGCTGCCGATATAAGAATGCTGAAATAAGTGTGATAATAACAATAAAGAATGATGGATAGAAAAGGATACAGTAGCTAAGGGAACAGAAATGATAGTCTATTACCTGCCATTGTCAAGCTAAACAGAAGTACAGTATTTATGATTTTAGCTATGATGCCTGCTATGTTGTATAAGCCCAGCCTTTGTGATGATACTTGTCTACTGAATGAAATAATTAATACGTCAGTTTTTATTGTAAATAAATACGTCTTCCCAGTGGCCAGATATTATTAATATTGAGTAACAGTAGCACTGCCACAAATATATCAAAAGCTTGTAAAGGAAAATGTACTTTAAGAGCTAAATATTAAGGGCAAAACAGAAAGTCTCCATCAATTCGGAACATTTCTAATCAATTTATATTCTAAAATGTTAAAAAAGGGCAGGAAAAAAAAAGCCTGCTCAAACAAAAGGAAAAAAAAGAAATGCTTTGCCTTAGCAGAATACAGTAGTCTGAACCCTAAAATGTATATAACTATAATGACTTCTACATAGCAAAATTGTATAAATAAACCTAAATTAAAGACATTTTTATAACAATCTGGTTTACACATGCACTGAATTGAGAAATATTTATTGACCTGTTATTACTTCTTGTTGAAAAAATAAAACAAACATACAAATTAGAGGAAGCATCAATGTCTAATCATAGAGGAATTTTAAACGAATGACACAACATGTATGTACTAATAAATATTAGTTTTCCAAGAAAATATTAATTTTCATATCCACAGTCACTGCAATTTTTTTGTTTCTGGTGAAACATATGGTCCAGGAATCAGCTTGATTGCAGTTTTAAACTGCAAAAATGAAAATAATTTGGGTCCCAGTCCAAGCCACAGTGAGGTCAATAAAAGTGTTGCCACTAATGCTCAGAAGCCCTTGGTCAACTTGTTGGCTTTATTATCCCAGGTTGTTTCTCTGTTGCTGTGTTTTAGAACCAGTGATTGATAAGACAAAGTAAAATGTTTGGTACCCTTAGCTATTAGCCTTTGCTTTTATTCTTAAAATTAAATGCTATCTGTAAAATAGTGTCTGAATTGGTCAAAACTGACTGATATTTTTTGCATTTCACTATGTACCTTCTACACAGTCCAAAGACACCATCTCTCAGACAAGCCACTGACTTCTATTAAAGTGACAAGCAATGTCTTTATTCACGTTACTTATATATCATTAATGAGAATAACACAAGTAGCTTTATGAGTCTAACATGCAAATGGTTTGCAGCGATGTGGCTTCCAGAAATAGATTCCTACAGACACTGATACATCTTACAGCATTACCGTGCAATCGACGCTGCTTTTGGTAGATTTAACTCTATGAGTGAGGTGGATTTTCAATTCATGTATCAGAATTGGCTTCCAGGTTCCTCTTTAGTTTTGCAATATCTGTCAGAAAAACCTTGGCCCAGATCTGCGTCTATCATTCGTTTAAATAGGGTGGTACATGTAATTGGTACTGTGCTCAGCAGTTACAAGCTCTGTGATGTTAACAGGACCATAGACCAGAGATCAGACTTAACCATGCCAGGTCTCTGATCCACGTGTTCAGCACCAAAATCACTGATGCTAGCTTAGATATGGCTAAGGCTCAAATCATTCCCTGTGCTCAGGAAAAGCCAGTCTTGAGAGAACTCCTGATGAATTGGGCTCCAACATACTAAACTGGTTTGTGACCAACCCAAATGTACAATGACAGGATGAGCCTAATCTGAGATAAAGTACTCAGTATAATGTTCAGGCTGAAGCTTCTGACCTTGGCCTGCAGTGGCACGCTGCCATGTAAACAACGTGAGTAGTAGGCAAATACAGTCTGTGAGTGCCTGAATGATCTTGTAACCACTGGCATAACTTTCATGATCAAGAACTATGTTAATCACAAAGACCCCTGCCAGTATATTATTATGCTATCTAAGATGGATATTTCATGGTACATTGCACCTGGAGTTTTCTTCTGAGCCCAATAAGGCCTGTGTGACTTTTATTTTTTTTGTTTCCAAAAGGAGTAATAGAGAGGAAGTCTCTAAGATATGCATTGCTATAGTTCTTTCTCATCAAATTCATTTCATTAAACGCACACATATCTGCAATAGGAGTTACTGTGACGCACCTTTTACAGAAGAGCATGACTTGTAAGGGTTACATGCCTTATTCAAAGTCTAATGGGAAATCTGTAAAGGAATGATGGCATAAATTTCACATCTCTCTCTTCATCTTTGTTTAGGCCAGTACATAATACGGATTATTTTTCTTTCAACTATAGCTCTTCTAAAAAACTTACATTATCCTACAATGTACCCAGGACACAATTCTCACCTTCTAACATGAGTACATGCAAGTAAATACTGATATTCCAGAGGCTGAATCTTTTCCATCAGACTGTACTTGTCATTGACCAAATAAACCAAGTCTTCTAACAAAACACTGGAAACATAGCTAGTGTCTGCATATTAATTAGCCTTCCTGACCTGAATAGACTATTACCTAGGGCCCTGGCCTTCATTTCCTAAGCACCCTAAACTCCCCTGCAATGAACAAAATGAAAGACAAGGCCTTTATTTTGGAATTACATCGTATGAAAATATTGCTATTGCCTAAGAGATGGGATTTCTGAAAATGCCATGGAGAGTTTCTGACACTGAACAGAAGAAGGGGATTGTTTTGTTCCAGATGAGGTTCTGTGCCCCCCTAAAGGACTGTCACCCAAAACTTAGACCATCCTTTGTACCTTACAAAAAATACGGAAAGTATGGTTAGGGCTTCTATCATTTTGACCAAATATGTGTAAAACTTAAAGCTGTTCTCTCTTTTAATAAAAGAAAATGAGGTAATACTATAAAAATAGCTTCCTTTGATCCTAGAAGCACTTTATTACAAGGTTCGTAAGCCAAGTGGAATGAAAAACTTTTAAATAAAAAATTAATGTAAAAAAGCAAAGCTGGGAGATAGCTAGATTTAAGAAATATTGCCTTTTTTTTGCAGAGCTTCTGCAAAAAATATTTTTCTTTTAAAAAAATATGATTCCCCTTTCAACTCATTCCAGACACAATTTTACAGGTAGGCTCTGTGACTCATTAAATCCAGCTTTGAAGATGCACCATAACATAAAGTATTACAATTATCATATACTCTAAAAGCCTGTTTGGAATCTAACTCAGTAAAGTTTATTAATGCTCTGAAAAAGGTGGTAAATTCATATATGATGTTTAATTGGGAGATACAGAGACTGGAAATATTCACAGGAAGTGAAGAGAAAAGCAACATCTCGTTTTAATTTAGGAAAAAAATTAAAGAAAGTTACTAAATCTGGTTAATAATTACTTGAAACTTTGTTTCTCAGGATTGTGCTTTCTCTGTAATGCATTTTTCCCCACATACATTATTATGTAGGTAAAATGGACACCTAGAAAGGATTCAGTCTTTTTAAAATTACAGATATGCCTTCTCAGCCTTTACATTATTGTAGAGGCAATGTTAGGCAGTCCTTAATTGAGCTTAGTTTGATAGTAGAAAACAAAAAAGAGTATTTTAAATATAAAAAGAATCTGATTTGAAAGAAGGAATTAATAGGAAAGGATAGTGGCAAAAAGGAGGTAGATTTGGAAGGGCCTGTAAATGTTCTTAGGCAGGGAGACAATAGATTATAAATGAAGGTTAAAAATAAAACTCATGTATGTATCATGTCGATTCAAATAAAAAAAATAAGCAAGGAAGTAGAGGACATGTAAATATTTGAAAGGTGACTGAGGCCATACAGGCTACAAATTCACCTGCAGGAAGTTGTGCAAACCCCATCATTTGCAACATTTAAAATTGGACTGTCCATGGATCTAGAAAATCCACTCTGGAGAATAATCTAATACTACAGGGAGGTAAATTAACATACCAGCAAGGTCTCTTCTATTCCTTATTTATGTGATAAATCCACTGTAAAAACACACTATAAAAATGTATATCTTTCCACAATGTACACAGAGCAGCTCTGTTCTGAAAGATGCTGAGCAGCTGCTTGAAGGGCACAGGTATCCTGTGCCTGCAGTAGAGTCACGACAAATCAATAGTTATCTCCAAACGACAAAAAGAAAGAAAAAAAATCAAAGTAAGACTGTATCTGCTGGTATTCCATGAACAGAAGCCCATTAAAACTAAGAGGACGTTTGCCTTTAAATGGATGGATATCATTATGCATGCAAAAGTGCCCAAAAATAAAAAGGCAGAGTGGCTGCATTTCGAGGAAACAGTTGAGCAGCAGCAACCATTACCTTAGCAATTGCAGCACACAAGCTCTCTGCTCTGCAGTCTAAAATGAGGACATTCCCTCTGCTGTGTGATTTACTTTGAGTATGCCTCAGTCTTCTTTTTCCTCAGGTAAAATGTCAATGAGCAGCGTCCCAAATGTTTTCTCTGATCTTGTCAGGAGCCACTTTGTTTCCACAAGGAAAAAAACCCACCGAAAACCTTGTACTATGTTAACACTGCCAAAAACTAGCCCAAAAGGAGCTGGTATGACATGGGAAGCTCATGCCAGGCAAGGATCACACAGGACTGCCGCAGTGCAAAGAACGGATCCAAATCAGCCTTTCCACAGTCTGAGCAATAATGTGTTCTAGCTTGGGGCCAGCATGCAGACTGCACTGCATCTCTATTGGCTTGTGAAGGTGCCATAGAGAGAGAGGTCGTCTGAGTGAAAGTGTGGGAAGACAACAGGATTTGGCCCTTAGTTTAGATAGCAGCAAGATACAGTGCAGAATTTAAAGACCATGTACTAAGGCAGATAACCCTGAGATTGGATGGACAGATGGATGGATGGATGGAGGGATGGATGGACAGAGGGACAGCGACATGATTTTGTTTAATATACTGCATGATACTCATGCTTTAACAAACATATACATCTCAACACATATTTGTTACTCCTAAATACTTGACCTTACCCCTCTGTATTTATTGCATGGCTCATAGCTACTGGACTGTGAAAAGCAGAAAGTACCTTCTCTGTCATGGCAGAGCATTAAACATAAATGACTGAGTTCTTTCAGCAAAAAGAATAAAAGAATAGATCTGAACTGAGATCAAAT
Organism: Neopelma chrysocephalum; assembly: GCF_003984885.1. Classification (NCBI taxonomy): domain Eukaryota; kingdom Metazoa; phylum Chordata; class Aves; order Passeriformes; family Pipridae; genus Neopelma; species Neopelma chrysocephalum. The sequence continues at coordinate 3,970,480 of NW_020897695.1, read as the reverse complement.
GAAAAGGAAAACACCTTTACATTGTTAAGAACCTTTTTCCCCATTTTGTATTAAGCCTCATTGCATTAAAAGGGAGAAAAACACTAAGTGGCCTCTCTGTTGAAGTACGGTTGTCATGGGTTCAAGGTAAGTCCACAATGAGAACTGCAGTCAACCACCACAAAATACCTCTGCCTCCCATTGATACCACAAAAGCCCCCTGGCCCTTGGGTTAGAGTGCTTATGCAATATTTGTACCCTCATTTTGCATTATTCAGTGGTAGAAGTAAGCGAGTTACTTTTCTCTTTTTCATGCTCTAAGTAATGTTTCTGGTACAGGCAACAAAGGGAGCATCCTTAGCAAACAGGTTATTTATATTTCTGAATTTAGTGTTAATTCTTATTTTCAGCGATGTGGAAAACTGTACTTTTCAGAGACTCAGAATTGCTTTGAAGTAGACATCATGACATGTTCTACTTTTGCAGAGTTGCTGAGCTGGAAGTCTAGTGTGAACAAGTGTGTATTCCAATGACCATTGGTGACAGGCACATTCCCTGGATCCCCATCCAGTTTGCAGGAATAGGCTTTTTCATGGAAATAATGATAAGAAAAGTCCAGGAAGGCAAATCAGTGGGATTCCATAGCCCGCATGTGGAGGTCAGAGGTATATTTGTAGATAAGTAAATCGAAAGCTATATTTTAAATATCCATCTTGATGCTCAGTTCCTGAATAGAATAAAAATAACGAGACAAAGAGAATCTAAAAGGGACTGTAAGCTGATCTACTGATGCAACAGCATGATAGCAATTTATACATGTGCCTGTTTAGTGCAGATTTACAGTAGGACCCACAATCTCAGCAGTAAAATCCCTGCAATCTCAGGTGCTCTCTGAAAGTCACAGTACATTCACAGGACCAAAAAGAAGGAAAATTCCCATCAGTTCCATTCAGGACCTTTTCATCTGTGATTTTCCATCAGTCGGCAAAGAGGAAGGTTATTTTGGGAAAGACAAATGAATTATGGTGTACCTCCACAGTTCAATGTGTGCTTATTAGCACTTTCTAGTTTGTATCACCAGTTTTATAGTTAACAATGTAAGCATAAAAGTCATGTTAGCACATTATCAGTAGCTTGCCTGGCTGGCAAGTATCTAATTTTTAGAGACATAGATGCTTGTCACCATACAGACCTAAAGCAATTTTCTGTGTTCAAGAATAGAGTTTTCTCTTGATTGCTATTCACAGGAACATAGACAGCTACCTTTCCATAGGCTTGTGCTGCCTCCTCTAAACCCCATATACCTCATTTTTCATTGTTTCCACCCTCCTAGTGTAGGTGACTGACATAGCAGCCATCAGCTGATTCCTGAACAAGATGGCACAGACCATTTGCTCTGGCACACACATCTGAACATTGACCTGCACAGCAGGAAAATTCTTTCCACGGGGCAGTGCAGCCATCCTGGGCAGCAGCAAACTATGCACAGCAGGGGATACCTGCAGTCCCTCTGTCCTGGGATTGGTCAGCCTGGGAGGATGCTGGCCACAAGCAATGCTGATGTCCCACTCACTGAAGAGTCTTCCAGAGCCACACAAAGAACATCTGCAGACAGGGAGGATAGCGTCAGGGGCTCTGGGGATCTGCTACCACTGTGAGATCCTCTGATGTCACCACTGCAGCAGCAAGGAGGAGTTGGGGTCAAGTCAGTGGTTCTCCAGTCCCAGGACCCACTGGAGCAGCACTTTTATCATTCAACAGTTCCTCAGAGAAACTCTTTCTCCCTAGGCTCAAATACTCATCTAAGACACCAGACCTAGATTTGGAGTAAATATACAATATCTGTATAGACACAGATGTAATTCATGTCACAGGACAAAGCCTTTTTAAGGGTATGTTACATTTCTGAAAGGGTACATAAAAGCTGAACTTAAGTGCCAATAAGTTTTATCACCGACAGGCACAAGCTTTATGTTATCAAAAGTCTTAAGTCCATAAAATGTAGATCCAAGTAGACAGCACCATAGAAAATGTACATGCAGATGCTGGGCAGAACTTTATCTGTGGCTTCATGATACTATAGAGCCTTTTGCTTTTTAAAGACTTCTTTTGTTTCTGCATACAGTTTGGAGCCGGTTGCTGGGAAAAGGAAAGGTTTATCAAGGAAACAATTGGATCAAAGCAAACAGAAGTTTAGACACTGCTTTACACTTACCAGGAAACCAGAGAGTACATGCTGAAACCAACTAATCTATTTGGTTATATCCTTGCAAACGCTATAATTCTGCCCCTTTGGACACAGTAACGAGGAATGTCAGCAGAGGAGACCAAATTCCACTCTGAAGCCCAGTGGGGACAGAAGCAGACTCTGTGATTAGCTTATAATACAGTTCCCTGTTTGAAGAATGCAAGATTTCAGTTTTCCCTGTACTTTGAGGCTGGAGCAGGGACAAAGAATAGTATTTTGGAATAAACTCTAGCTGCTGAGGATGGTGTTTGCCATGCCTCAAGCTGCTTCTGGACAGACAGGTGGGAAAACTGGCTTCTAACCTGCAGAGCTCCTAATCCTATACCAGCAATGCACAAGAGGTGGAAGGGAAAAAGTACTGACCTATGTTTATGGAAAGGTGGAAGCATGCACGTGAAGCATTTCTTGTAAACCGAAAGAGCGACTCTGACTGGGCTCACACTAACACACAGGGCAAGCAGTCTAGACTCAGTGCACTGGGTCAAACTGACCATTGCCACCTCTCATGTTTAATTTGATTAGGAGGCTGGTAAGGGAAGGGGATCTACATTTCATATTTGACCTCTCTTTTAAAAACTGCAAGGTGAAAAATTAGAAACTTCTTTGTTCTTTCACCCTCTTTGTTCCTTGCTTGTCAATATACCTGCAGTGCTTTCCCCTCCCCAAGCATTCCTGATCCCTCGCTCTCACAAACAATTGCACAGCTGAGTAATCATGTTTTGATAGTAATCCAACTTTCTAAATTTGAGATCAGTCTAGAAAAGAACAACATTCCCTTATTATAACAGTATATCACATCTCATCCCCCACTTTCAACACAGCATCCCAGTGAGTTCCCACTACCCATCTGATGAGGAAAGGAGGTAGGTAACTTTCTGCTGAAGACAACTTCTCTCTCTTGCCTGTCTGTGTTGGAGCCCAAGGCAAACTTTTTCCAGCAAGCTTCTCAGAGGAGAAGGCAAGAGCTGCAGCATTATATGGCTCTCTCCTCGCACTGGAGCTGTCAGCTACAATCAAAGCATCCATGTATGGTATTTCCAGTGGAAAAAAAAAGTACACAGATGTATAGTTTGCATTTATGTACTGTAGGGACACCCTTGAATCGTGTTAAAAAATGTCAGTCAAGACATCTGGTCAGCTGTCCTAATCCATATTGGGGTTTTTAGACTACTGTTATGCCCCAATATGCTTTGAACATTGCCAATATGCTTTCTCTGCAGTAGCAGCAGTGTGTCCCCTTTGGTTTCACAGCCCATCCCCAGCATTGTTTTTTATAGTGTCACGTACCGAGCAAAATGAAAAACCACATACTGTATCTCGTGTGTCTGGCTAATGAAACTGGTAGGACAAACCTTGTGTGATTAGGAACAGGGACGGATTGGCTTAGGTCTAGTTCATCTTACGGACTGCAAAAAGAATCAGCTGTCACTTGTGCCATGCAGCAGATGGACAGTTTGCATCCGATTTACATGCAGGCGCCAAAGCCTTTAGAAGCTTTGGCAGCCCACTTGCCATCAGGCAGCAGACTTTGATGTCCTGCAGATGGTTACAGCAGCCATCTTGCGCTCGCGTTGTGTGGCGCTGTTGCGCCTCCTCGCAGGCGCCGGCCCATTCGCTCCCAGTGCCTTTGGAGCTGCCGCAGTGCGTGGTGCCTACCCCAGGCTCAGGACCCTTTGGCTGCTGCCTAGGCACAGTTGCATTTTCATTTCAATACAAAGCTCCACTGTGCTTTGCTTTTATGGCAACTGTGCACTCGCACCCACATTAAAAATCCTAACAGTGCAAGCTGTCCCCACACTCCCTCCACTGAGCTTCACTGTGCTTCACATTACCTACCTAGAACCCCGACAAACCCACCACCCCAGCACCCTTCACCCATAATAGCATAATTTCACAATAACTGTTGATCCAATTTCTGTATGAATTTAGCTCACCAATGCAGCTTTGCCTTTACATGGTTCAACCCGTCCTAGGTAATGACACGGAACAAAGAGTTTTCTTCATGGTGGTCAGGCTAATCTTGCTCCATGAATAGCCCAGAGTAATCTATCAGCAGTGGAAAGCTGTGGCTGGAGGTCTTCCAAAATCAGCTCTTTCACATTTGGTAGGAGCAGTTAGGAATTCTGACTGGCACTATTAGTGAGGAGCCATGTCATCACACTACAGAAGGGACTGCAGTCGTCCCCACTAGGTAGGATCAGCCCAGCATATTCTACCACGTTTTTCCACCCCTTGAGTGTTACTGGAAGTTCAGAAAAAAGTCTCTGATGAGGCTTAAAGAACAAATCTAGAAGAAGTAAATTCAATAATGTGTGATTTCCAGGCAGTCGTAAGTAATAGAAAATATTTGGGTGGGGAGGGTGGGGGAGAGAGAATATACATCTATATCTATATACACACAGAGACATACATAAATTGTCAATTAATGTGGACTGGTTACAGCCAGCAAACGAGAAAAAAAAATAAACAGTTAATTAGAGCTTTTTGAATCATTGTTATAAATACAGTGCATCATTTGCAGGTGCTACAAAAGTGAAAAATAACCATTATAATTACTAGTATTCAAAGATTCATATTTTCCCCCATGTAATTGATTTAGGATTATCAGTTTTCTTGTAGTTATACAAAAGGCCTGTCAAGGTGTTTCCACACGTGTTTGGCTCCTGCATGTTCCAAAAACAAGTCAAAATGCCATTGTATTTTACACAGAGCAGTTAAAGTGGCTCTGAAAAATAAGCCAGGTTTTACCTGGATCGTTATCTCAGTTAAATTATCTTACATATGTTTTAATTTTTTTCTTGTTCATACTTTCTTTATCTTTTTTTCCTCTCTCTTTCTTTTTTGTTAAAATACATCTGTGTTTGTTGACTGCCCCAGATTATATCTAAGTGAGGAGTGGGAGTACTTGCACCTGGTACAGTATATGTAGCTTAACAATACATATCATTACATTATTTACAGCTCATTTTATGTTATTCAATAGTAAACTGCAGATTAACCCTTTGAGAGCCTGGCTGGTGCTGCTCAGCAAGGCAGAGGAGCTCGATGTTTTTCAGGGCTGTGGGAGTACATCTATAACTGCAGTCATAAAGATGGCAGTATGCTCATTACAACAGAGATCGCCACCAGAGCCAGCTAATTCCTCTCCCAGGAAATCTCGTCCGTAATCACATTTCTTACCACACCACGCTTGTACTTCTGCTGATAACACAGGTTATAAAAGGGACTCACTCAGTGCTGGAGTCAATTAATGAACAGGCTTTTTAACCTCCTTTATTGGAGTACATTCGGCACCAAAGGGACCTGATGTGCTGCTGGCACGAGAAGGGCTCAAGAAATGCCATTTCAAGACATTTCAGTCCAGTGTACAGTTCCAAGAAATGGGCATCATGACTTACCTCATTCAGCACTGACTCAGCAATCCCAGCACCCAGAGGAGAGGAGGCAGAACTCAGATAAAGGCCGTAAGAAACACACTTCCCACTGCTCAGGGAGGAAAATTACCTCTGACCAAAGGACCAACGGATTCAGGCACAACTTACAATTCCTCTACAGCTGGAAAAGACCATGAGTAAGGATGTCTTATTGTGTTTGTATTTCTGGAATAGTTTGGGGTTTTTTCCCAGGGGAGAGAGGGAGAAAGGCAGGAAAGTTGCATCAAGGTAGTTAATACAGAAGAGGAAATGAAAATGTCAGGAGCTGGGGTGACAGATGCCAGCACAGGGAAACTTGAACACACAGTGCCACGCAAAACCTTTCCCTCTATTTTAACAATATTCAGCATGGTCTCATCAGGCGGAGAAATGCGCAAACTGGCCTTTCCTTTCTCCAGCAATTTGTTTGGCATACAGCACACGTATCTGTCAAAATGTTGTGCATGCCATGCAGTGCTGAGATAATTCTTCTGTGGTAAGCACCAAAGAAGGAAAGGGATCCTGCATCATAATGCTCCTATTCCTAACCTTTAAATACTCATCAATATCTCTGTTGCTGAATTAATCAGTCTCAAGATTATCAGCAATTTAGTTGCATTTTGTTGGTAATTAGCTTGATAAATTAGCATCTGCAATATAAAACTTGACATCTTATTGTTCCCTCAGTTTTATGGTACTTCTGAAAAAAAACCACAACACAACTAAAACCAAACAAAAACAACCAAACAGCAGCTTATTTTAAAAAATTGATCATTTCTATTGCAATAAAGGCAGATACCAAAACCAAAGCTTGACAAGCTTAGTAGCCAACAGAAACAAGCTCCATTGATATCCACTGGGCAAAATATCAAAGATGAATAGCTCATATTGCAAACTTCAAAAGTATGGTTTAAAAAATAAAATTTGAATCCGATCACTGTGGGCAGCTTCTTCTTGTGAGTAAAATTAAATAAATGTTCAATGAATTAATTTTCCACATTTTCTGTAGAAAGACTGACAAATAAACTTTGAAACATGAGGGAATTGAGAATGGATAGGAAATAAATGTATTTATTCCAGTAAGTCCCTCAAAGCTATCTGAATTTTCTCAAATCAGGTAAAAAAACAAACCTTTTCTTCTAACCCTACTTCTCTGTTGTGAACCATATTGCTATACCTTGTGGTGACCCCATTGTGCAGGAGACTAATGTCTCTTTTTGTTTTGGGGGCAATTTTCAAAAGGACTTGCAAAGCTTTTTCTCAAGTAGCATCTAAAGATGAGCCCATACTCACACTTCCTCCTTTTCATGATGAAAGGAAAGAGTGGGTAAGTATCTTTCTCAGAAAAAAAAAAAAGTTTAAAATATAGCAATTTTGCAGTACAGATGTGGTATTATAAACTGAAAATTCCTCAGCATTCTGCCTTAGCCATTATTTCTAATGTAGAAAACTATGCTAATAGAAACATTCCTATTAATCTGAATTTGAGATATTTCATACAATGTATATTACCTTTCTGCTGCCTGCAACCTTCTGCCAGGTTTTTCCCCCCCCCTTTTTTTAGGAGGTGCTTTGAGAGGAATATACCATGAGAACAATACACAGCTGCTGCTGTATAGAGATATCTAATTGTCAATATTGTGGAATTTCTACAGCTTATTACTTGCATTCAGTCTAATTCTGGGCAAATTGCCAGTCACTTCAGGGACATTCAAGTGAGCCATATTACACGTGGTACGGCATCACAGCTTTAAGATACCCGGCTGTTTTGCCTCTGGCCAGGGAATGTTTGTACCACTGCTACTGAGTGAAGGGGGGTAACTACAAATAAAATAAAATTTGTATTTTTTCAAGTGGGCTGCATTTCAAGCCCAGATGTTAGTAATGAAAGATTCAATTTAAGGATTTAAATTACAAATAAATAAAGTATGAAACAGATGTGATTTTTAAGGAAGTTCAAATTATCCAGGAAGAAAAATATCTCTGTGCATGACAAAGTAATAGGGATTGTCTTGAGAGTCTGTTGAAAACAATCTGCTGTGCTAGATACACCCTTAGGACAGGATTGGTTTGGAATGGGAAGGACTGGTGGAGCTTGTCATTAAACAAAAATTGTGTTTAATAAAACTTTATAACCGTGATTAATCCTATGAGGCCCTAAAGGAGTTTGCAGTTTCTGATAAACACATTTTCCTTGTTTGCAATGGTAATGATATTTTGAAGTGAATGGAATCTGAACAAAAAACTCTAAGGGTAAAAAAGGACTTGTCAGGTACCACCTATGAGGAAATTAGCATGGCACAAAAGAAAGAAGGGCCACCCACAAGGGAAACCTTAGATTATATGTTTGAAAAGGGGGGAAATTATAGGTTGGCACAGGTCTCTCTTTACAGTAGTTTGATCACCACAGAATTGCCTATAAAACCCACAGAAATTATTCGAGGCCATCTCGCATGCGAAGATTAGAATCCCACAGGTACGATGCAGGTGCTCACCGACAAAAACATTAAGCACTGGAGCTACTGCAGTGATTTTAAGCAATATGTATGCAGAGACCAGGGAACGTTGCTCATCATGGGTGCTTTCTGACCAGCACAAAATCCCAGGCCTGCATGTTTAAAAAGTTGCATTTCACAAGGAGTGCGGGTAAGCGGTAGGTATTGATGGTGGTGATGATTAAGGATCTAATTCTGCAAGGTGTTGAAGAATATACACAGCTTTAACAATGAGAGACATAGACCTTCTTATGTGCTGCGTGGACTTGGCCTCAGGAGGAGTCTCTGCATTCCTCATTACTAGAAAAAAAATTCTAAGAGTTCTGCAAGCAATTATGAAATCTATGTGCCCAAATGGAAGGTAGAAGGATTGAATTATAGAAATTATAGAAATTTCTAACATTTGCCATTTCCCCAAAACAGTATGGTAGAGAATACTTGGGCAATGGGTGGAAGTAAACCAGGTCAGAATAGCTGCAGTAATGATGGGCTAAGCATTACCTATCTTATACCTCATTTTATTTTGAGAGGCCACCTGTGGTAAGAAGATTTGTTATGTGTACTACTATTAAATTCTGTATATGCTACTTACCAGCCCTAGAATGAGCAATTCCACTCCCCTTGCAGGGGAAAACGAACAAAATCAAACCAAAAATCCAACAAAAACCAAACAGCTTCCTCTGGTATGAATGATCTAGCACTTCCCAGAACTGTCAGAAGCCTTTTCAGTTTGTCTTGATTTGGGACAAAGACACATTTAGAAGTGCTCCCTTCAGCTGGGAAGTGTTTGGGGTTTTTTTGTAATAGAAGAGAATAAACACTTTCAGGATATGCTAAAACCTTTCTTCTTTTAAGTTAGTCTTTTTGTTTTTCTCAGTTTTATTCTGTGGAGTTTGTATTTGCTTGAAATCTTTCAGTCCAGTTTCCTTGCCTGGTTATATCTGAGTTTAATATCAAAAGGTAGAGTGCAACACAGCTTGCTACATCCTAGCTCTTTGTGACAAATTTTTCATTTCCTACATCATTCACAACTTCTTGCTGTAATTTCATATGGCCTGTATAGCACTGTATATATCTGGACCATAAACAGAGACAAAATCAGGTTAAGCCTTTATGAAAATATGTTCTATTAAAGTGCAAATTTCCTTGCACCACCATATCACAAGCAGCTTTCACAGGAAAAGAAAAGAGTGTCAATCCAGCATCAGTACGTGGGTGGCTCCAACGACCCAAAAGGCCTTTACAATCTATCTCCAGCTTCTCTGATTCCATAAAGATATGGTGCTTCAAGGCAAAGCAATGAATACTTTCTTCTTTCAATCGTCAAATATTTCAGGTACTTCTATTACCAAGCATAACATAAACAATATGAAAAGCAAAACAGTGTTGTACATTGAAAAGAAAACATAGAGCACTGAAGTTGTAGTACACTGCTATTTTCCAGATTAACAAGAAAATCACCTGTTTGAGGTGATGCTGGGGCACATTGTATAGATACGTTGGTGTCTTCTCTCCATGGAGAAAAAGCTTTTGTTTGTAAAGTACAGAAGTCCACACATGGAGAGGTAAAAAAAAACAAACCCCAAACCAACACAACACAACAGATTTGTATTCCTTTCTGGCACAGCGTCCTCATTAACTTGCAGTCAGAATGAAGGAACCTCAGTACCTTCCAAAGACACAGGCTTGCAGGGTTCATCTCTGTGAACCATGTGCACCTTTAGTTAGCTTGCACAAAGAAGGTTAACATACAAAAAAATCTGTTAGCATCTCCCCTATCAAAACCTGTTGGATAATGCTTCCATTTCAGCAAAGTACTATTAAAAAGGCATTAGGTCCTGAAGCAGTCACAGCTTTCAGGTGGCATTTATGTCCTTCTGGGACTGACTGGAACCAGGGCCCAGAGGAGACCTTGGGGTGTGCTCAAAGATAAGTGTATTTTTGTACATCATGCATTTATTGGCCCTCTGATATTTGTTTGTTTGTTTGTTTGTTTGTTTAAGTTACATTATCTTTAATTCTAATTTTCTTGTAGTGCCTAGTGCTGAATTGTTTTTTTTTTCCCCTTCAGATTCTAAGGTAATCATTTCAGGACTTATCTTCCAGTTAAATAAATTCCATACTGACAGCATTATTTTACAATAGGAAAACAAGAAGAATAACTATTTATCATTTTTTATATGGCTGTGTACAGAACAGTGGTTCTGTTTTTTGTATTATTATTACAGCAGCAATTAAAAGTGCCAGGCAGGGACCAGTCCCCACTGCATTATGTGCTATTTAAACATAAAGTTCAGACTCCCTAATAAGTTTATGGTCTCTCTTGCTCAGTGCCAGACTTCCTTGCCCTCACAAACACACTGGCTTCTTGCTATATTATCTTCAAAGGGTGGCCTGAGGATGCCCTTGATACCAGGCTCATCTGCCATGAAGACCCAGACAATAAACACTGTCTGTTCCTGGGCTCCAGCGTAGGCAGGAACACCTGCCAGCCCCACAGTGCCCGACAGCAGAAACACACAGCCCACAGACTGCCTGTGAGGCAGACAGACAGACGGGTGCAGGTGAAGGTAGACTCCAACATCACCTGTGGCTGTGGCTCTGAGATGATCTTCTGCCCCATAATTTCAGCAGAGGTTGTCTACCTGTAGTTACAACTCCAGTGTGGGGAAAAGATGGTGCTCTTTCCAGTGCTTTATAATCCATACCCAAGGACTTCGTCACATAGCTTTAACATATCCTTTTCTATGGTCTTTTAAGCACAAGTGCACATCTGCAGAAATATTTCTAAAGCTATATGTAAAGTTTAATGTATAGTGCATAAATAACAGATGCACAAGTGCATCTTGAGATGAACAAATTCTGTGAACATATTCATAATTAGAGATTATAACACATTGCAGACTTCAGGAAAGATATTTTCTATGAGGAATTATAGGCATCAATGCATCGCAGAGTGAGGGGCTGGATTTAGATCATGAATCTCTTTTTCCAATTTATAAAGCTGCCAAAGTTGACACAAGAGTAGGTAAATTAATTGATAGGCCTTGTGCTATAAAGGTGTAGGCTTAAAATGTAAGCCTCAATATGCCACACACCCTGCTGAGCCTGAGGGATGTGAGACTCCCTATGGGTTAACCTATCACACAGATAAGTCCTGTGAGTCAGACCATTTTGCCTGTGGGGTTTAGAGACTTCACTGCCCTGGGGTTTATTCCCCCTGCAGTGCAGTGCCTGCCCAATGCTGAGAGGTTGTACACACACATCAGCACAGCTCCAGGGAGGCTCACCGTGTTTTGGAACTCCAGCTAATGCCTCTGTACACGTCACTGATGCATGTGGAGGTACCAGCCTTCTCAGAGCTCACTTTGGATTAGTTGCACTAAACTTCATTGCGCCTCCTGGATTTGTCCTTTCGTTTCCTTTGTGTGGACTGGTTAAAGCACAAACCCAGTTGCTGCAGGGCAGGACAGCATGGGAGTGCCTGCACACTTCTTGCCAATATCACACCTGATCTGTGGGTTAAAAGACCACTTTGGCTTCCAACGACCTCAACCTGACAGCTTTCATGAGCACTGAATCCACTTTTGAAAAATGGAACCCCACAATGGAATTAAAGCCCAGTAATACAGTTGTCTGTTATTTGTTCTATATTTAATAATCCCTCTCTATGACACACATTGGAGATATAGGAGATGCTCTCATAAACTTTTCAAGATAAACCCATTTCTTTCCCAGGAGGTTCCACCTGACACAAGCCATTACTGAAGATTGACAGGAAAGTGTGCTAGTATCCAAAACATGCTATAAGACAAGAAGAAGATACTTAAATGATTTATTTGTGGTAAAGCATTTGAGGAGCTGTTTGGCCTCTGCAGAAAGGAGTTATGGGGGTACTCTACTTCCAAACTGAGGTAGTAATGTGGCGAAAAAAAATTAAATACAGAACTTGCCAATTTATTACATGCGTTAGTTATCAAAACAGTGTTAGCTTTTCCACAACTATTAGTCAGATATCACCGGTTTCAAATTAGCAAGCAGGAAAAGATAAGGACTGTGAAGTGCCCTTGGGAACCTTACTTTTCCAGGAAGGGGAAGAGAGGTATTTTGATCACCCAGTGTACAGTAGGAGGCTGACAGCAGATCATGTTGAATCAGTTTCAAAGTTCAATGCAAACTCAACAGAAGTACAGAGGCAAGAAGCCAGGGAATCCTCCCAGGAGCCTAGATTGCAGGAAATACAAACTTAAATCAATGCAAAACCTCTGAAAACCAAGGATGCCTATTAGCAGACCACTAACAAACACCAAGATTTCTTCTATAGTAGAAGAAAAATACTGGTGTTATCTTTCCTAAACACAGGAATGTTTTTTCTCCTAGAGCTGCTGGTTTGGCACAGGGGAGGCATTTGGTTCTAGGTCCTTACCTGACTAGATCATAAATCATGAAGCAAAAGATTCCCCCAGCAATCTTCTGAAATGGGCAAGAACTAGTTGAAGGCACTGAAAACCCTTTCTACCATATGTGCAAAGATGGAAGGGTTTATATCATGATTTTTTTTTCTGAGTGAAAAGTGGCTAAATAAATATGAAACAGCAATAGACAAAAATTAACACTTAAAATACTGGTTATTTTTGAATGCTTGCAAACACTTTCCATCAAATATTAGTAAAACAGGCTTTACTGAGAGAATGAATCTGTCATTTTTCAGACCAAACAATTTTTCCAACCTGTACTCATGGAAGGGGAAGAAAGAAGATGTGGAAAGGTGCATAAGCCAGGCTGTGCAGCACAGGCTGCTTGTAGATTTAATTGTACTGAGAGCTGCTGCCTCTCTTTATGTCTGGTAGATTTAAACCACCTTACGCCACTAACAGATCCAAGGCAGCAAAGCACATCAACATGTGCTGAGCTCTAACTCATTCAGATTACACATGCCTAACAAATATCATGTGTTTTTCTGGGCTCCTCACCACAGAATCAGAAGCAATTTAGAAATGTTTTCACTCTTGAATGAAATTAAGAATTTGAGAGTAGTCGGCAGTGGCTTTTTCTACAAAACCTTCATTTCTTTGTGCCTCTGCAACTTGACATTCTGCTGTTTCTGCCATTTACATCTCGTTAATGCTGGGCAGGTGTTTTCCAGTGCAGGAGTTTCCATTTGCAGGATGTCAGAGGGACATACACAGGACAGTGGGATTCTTGGAAGCTGCAAGGGGCTGGCAGCGTCTCTGAAGCTGCGTGAGAAACAGCACGATGTCAAAATTTACTCTCCAAAATGTTTTAAGGTTCAGATGTTGCATCACGTATTGGGCTAAATTAAATTTCCCGGCAACTGTTTCCTTAAGCAAACACTTGCTTTCAAACCAATCCCCATTTTTTTATTTTTTATTTCCCTTCTCAATGTAATATCTGATTCAGCAGATTTTAAATACTCAATATATCTTTAAATGCCAATGCACAACAAGTATAGCAGGTGTTTAATTGTGGTTTAAATATCCACATTTTTCACATTTTACAATCACAATTAAAATTAAGCAATAACACCAAAGGAGTTCCGGTATGCAGCAATAATACTTACCCATATAGTGAAATTGATAAGGATCCAGATATAATGATGCCCATTGTAGTAACCCTGTGGTGACTGATTGCTATTTTGCTGTTAGCAAACAACCAAGAAATACTTTATTTTTTTCAGAATTATCAATTTGTTTCTAGGGTATGAGAACAATGAAAACCTTAAGGGAGAAAGCAATAGTTAGTGAGGTATTAAAACAGTTCTATAACTAATAAAAACACTAAATCAAGTTAGATATGCAGCAGTGTGTCATTTCTATTTTAATAAAAAAGTACATTATTCTCTCCACAAAATTACAAAATTTTATTTTTTTTAGTCATTGCCAACATAATCGGAAAGTTAAAAAAAGTCATAAATCTACAGTTTCTGGAACTGTCATTTATATGATTTTCTACTCTTTAAAAAGCCTGAGTATAGCACATGTATTCATAAAACAATCTTCTTGAAAACTTATTTGTATAATTTCTTAGAATTAGAAACATGTTTGAGTTTCATAACATCTCCATGCATGAATGAGCTGTGAAACACATTCTTAGGAGCTGTATCTCCTACACATATTGTACTAAGTGGTAAAATAATTCTAATGGATTCCTACTACACCACAAATCCTGTGGTATGGAAAACCCAACAGACAAACCGAGCTCTTCTAATGTGGAAACCTAAGTAATAAAATTCAGTGTTCAAAGAATGACTGATGGTATCATCACAAATTAACATGCAAAAGATCATATTCCTCAACTTCTAAAAAAGCAGAGCAAGAGAGAGGGGATGGTCACATGGCTGGGAATGGTATTTCTATAATTTGGGTGATCTGAAATTTATTGCTTATTAATATTTAATGGCCCAATCCCATAGTTCTCGCTAAAGTAAATTTCCCATAGAGGTCCATAACATGTATAGATACATCGAGAAAAAATTCAAAATATATTTAAGAACAAATAACACTAGGTATTGATAGCATTCTGGTGAGAAGGGTCAGAGGAAACTGGCCAGAGGGAAGTAGCACCTGCTGTGAAAGATGGTCACTTACTTGAGAAAAGGAAAATTTGAGATTTTTGAGAATGACATTCCTTCCAGACCTGCTGAAAAAAGCACACTACGGTCCTTCAAACTTCATTTTCTGCTCTGTCAACTGTACCATCAATAATATTAATTCTTTTGTGCACCTGGGAAACCTGTAGCTTAATGGGAAATTAAACGTTTTCAGAGCCATACTGCCCAATCTTCCCTTTCTTCCTGAAATCAGAGAGAAAACCTGAGATTTTATGAGACAAGGTGAATGGAATGGTGAGCAGTACACCATTGCACTTCCCTCCTTCATCTCACACCTCAAATGTCCTGAACATAAAGGAATAGTGCTAACAAACATAATAAATAAAGTAAAATAAAAAAAATTAAAAATAAAAGCACAAGAGGATCTGGACGATCTGGACATGCTCAGTCAAAAACTGGATGCTCAATCAAATTCACCTTGCTTCTTCAGGCTTTTTCCAATGAATGTGTTTTACTTTACAAAAAAAAAAATCAAGGCATTCTGCAGGGTAGAAACTGAATTTGTTTCATTTTATTAAAAAAAAAAAAAAGTGAATCTAGGAGACAGAAGCATTCTGGCACTCTAAAAAGCATGGGGGTTTTGATAGTGTAAGTCCAGCCTGCCCTCCACAGCTCGCAGATCCTTGGATTTGGACTTAGCAAACATTCCTGAGATGTTAACATTTCATCCAAATCAAGAAAATGTTTACATTTTCAAAGCTCTTGTTGAATAGAAACATGGTTACTTGCCCAGGTCTAGCAGATTAGCCTGCTCCCAAATTAAAGCATTGGCGAGGAGCTTAATTCCCATTGAAAGAAAACCAACCATTTCTAAATCTGTTCCTTTTCCTACAGATGTACCATCTGGAGAAGGTCATGTAGGAGGAGAGAGAAAGAATGGAAAGGAACAGGATGCAGAAAGGCTGCCATGTAGAAGACGCCACATTCAGGTGAGCATACCAGCTAAGAAAGGTGAGCTACAAGAGAAGTGAGTGGGTGGGAAGTAATTCTCTGTTGATGGCTGGCTGATGGGTGGCCATTGTACAAACGAGTTGTGATTAAGAGGCAGTTCCCATTATAAAAAGTTTACAGTCTAAATAATTCAAACACACAAAGGACCAAAGAAAGAAAAACACATTTTATGGGTGGGAAACCAAGGTACTTTGCTACCACTGTACTCTGAGAGCTTCTTATCTGACCCAATGAGCCTTTTCTTACAAATGTATTTTTGATGTGCTTAACAAAATGCATTCACTTCATGCAGTTGGCAGACTTAGTTGTTGCATCAAAAATAGTTAATGGCAAGTATCAGCATTTTTATATTTCTTTCCTTGTGCAAGTATTTAATAACAGGGAAATAGCAAACAACAGCTGTGTAAAGGGAAAGAGCACTATAAATGAATGCTCATCCTGCATCACAGGGAATGATATAAGCCTAAGACTCAGACTAGGACCTTCCCCCAGATTGCAACCAGGTGCTTTTGTGAACAATCATTTTTCCACTCAAAATTGGTCAGGAGAAACCTGAGGGGGTATCATTCTTCACAGGTACCTTGTGCATATACGGGATCATGTAAGGAAATTGTGAGTCTGCCTGTAAGTAGCAAAGATCAAAAAAAACCTCCAAAACTGAGAGATCTAAGCAAACTAGGGAAACCAAAAAGACCTCAAAGGGACAAAATTAATCAAAAAGCCTACATGTAGGACAGCATGCTGAAAATGACTCCAGCTCAACTGGGACCAAGCTGCCCCTGACATCTCTGAAGAAGAGGGCTTTTGCCAGCTGGGAAGGTCTGACTTGCATTGCCTTTGATGGCAATACTGAGCCTCATTTTAGGAGAGTTGTGGATAAAGAGGGTTCTTTTTTTCCTCTCTCTAGGCTTCCTTGATCTGATCATGACGCAAAAAAACTAATTACAGCAATTAATACAGAATTAGAATAGTTTCATGCTAACTCTGTGAGTAGCTTTCTAGCAGCAGATTGCCTAAGAGATACAGGGTTTGAAGCAAACTCTAAAGCTCTTATTTTCCTGATTACAGCTGTTGAAAAACTAACATGTTGGTCCTCAGAATGAAGAGGGAAAGCTGACTATGAAGCCCGTGTGAGTATATTATTCTGCAAAGTGCAGCAATACATTAATATAGACAGAGGCTTACAAAGGAACTAAGGAATGTGCTCAGAAGCCAAATCCCGTTGCATTCTCAGGCTCTTCACTACTTTTCTGTGTGGGAAAATTATGCCTACCTGGTTATTTCCCTTTAACGTCACCAGTGAGATAGATGAATCTAAATGGGAAAACAAAAGAGGGAGATGTAAAGGGAAGAAGTCAGCTGCAAATGTTCTTCAGTAACTTTAAACAATGTTAGGCAAAATCTAACCAGTGCAGAGAATGTGACACATGATAACAGCATGACCTCAAATGACTTACTCTCCTTTTAAACTTTTACATCTAGGTCTATACAGGAATTAACATAAACACTCTGGACACCCATTACCCGTGCTTAGTTTTGTATAGCATGAGAAGGAAAGTGTAAACACTTGCCAGCGTATTGTTTGCTGGCAATAGCAAACAAACTGAATACTGAACAGTCATGCTTCATCCAACAAGCATAACTGCTAGCCAAGTGCAGGCTTACAATTGTTTGGATGAAAAACAGACTACCATCCATTCACCTCTGTATGAAGGTTTTGATGAACTGTGCCGCAGCAAGTAGGAATCAATCTTTTGGAAAGAACTGATATGAACTTACTACAGGATATGGCAAAGTGTGTGAACTTCTCACACACACAGTTTCCAAGAGCAAATAGCTGTAAACATCACAGACTTTATGGTTCATACTGACAGGGATCAAAAAAAGATCCCGAAGAGCTTCATCAGTGGGAACCATATGTGATTCCTAAAAGACACCAACTTTGGCTCTCTTCTCTTTTCTCAATGCTTTAAGAGACTGAAGAGACAGGAACTGGTCTTACTTCTCTGGCAGCTTAACCACCTCCTCTGCCCCCTCAGTGCTGTAAATCCTCCTCTGTTACATTAAGGGAAGTGCAGGGAATTGAATGGGCTTGCACCCTCTTCCTCTAGTTAGTGCAGTTTTAAAATACTACACCAAAAAAATACCTTTTCTGTGGTAGTGTGCACTGTTTCAGCTCAAATGTCCATCCAGGGCTGCAGTACCAGAAAGCAGCTCTTCTAGAGGGGGTAGTCAGAGCAGCACAAAAATGGATCAAGCTGGATAGAGAAAGCTCAAAACAGCTTCTGCTTCAATACCCAGTCCAAAAAAAGGGAGTGAGATGAAGCTCTTTGTGATGTGGGAGCAAGCTGTTGAGAGAAAAATAGGATGAAGGAGAAGCAATAACTGCGATATTTTGTCCTCTGTTGTGGCAATGTAAGTTTTAGGAAGGGAAAGGAAATCTGGACCATGACCCGTATGAACTATTGAGGTATACCAGCAAGTTTGGATTCAGTGTAAAATTCCAATACATATTCAAAGCATTCTGCATGCATAATTTGTAAGAAAATCCTCAAGATAATGTGAAAAACCCTGTGACTTACAGTAACACAACCTGTCAAAGAAACAGACGTGTCCACAGGAAAAAAATTCTGAGTGTGCTGTCAGAAAATGTATGATACTAAGAAGCCCTCTTAAACAAATAGCCATTAATGGAACAAACCTGTTAAAATGATTCCTTTTCCATGCTCAAATGTTACGGGTTTAATAGATCTGTATTAGCACAGAAATGCATTTTCACTTTCTGTAGCTAATCTTGAAGGAACACATATTAACATACTGTATTTTTCTGCTGTATTAATGGACATTACAACTAAGACAGTATTGTACTCATTATGAACCTAATAACTAACACATGATCACAAAGCATTACTATGTTAACACTTTTCTGCAGAGATGGGAAATGAATAGCACCTCTGTTTAGATGATTACTGAAAAAATCTTGCTTACCAAGAAAAGAAAAGCCTGTACAATCTTTACTTTGCTTCACATTGCTTAGAACACACCTGATGTCCATTATCCACAGTGTTAGTCATTTCTGCATGTGAATTAGCTGCAGAATCAGGGGTTGTGTATTAAGTTGAGAAGATTATCAACATATTTCCCATTTAAAAAAAAAAGAGTGACAAAACTCCTAAGGTCCATGAAATGGCCCCAGGATTGACTTTGGTTCCATAGATTCATGGTGAATACAAATGGAGTCAATGAGTGTTTGCTAGAATTGAAGAACCAGATCACCATGTTTTCTGGTAATTTAAATGTCAAAACACTGAAATTATGTCTTAGAGATTAACCGGCGAACACGTTTTCTGAGAGGCCACATTTGTATGCAATTAATAGTCTGGGGACCTGATAAGCATTGAGAGACCCAACCCGAGCCTGCACCTCCACTCTCTTCACAACACACACAGAGAGGAACATCTTCAGGTGGGCTGACCTGCCAACCAATCTTCACTGGCCAGATGAAATGTTTTCTAGTCCCCATGCTCCACTTAAACGTCCCACTTCACACGTTCCCAGTCCTCATGGCATTTGTTAACCATCCCTATCTTAAATAGCTGTTGTTATCTTCTTCCTACTTCTGGTATCTCCTTGTCATCTCTATCTTTTTTTTTTTGCTCCTCCTGCTCTTTTTCTATGAACATACATAACCATAACTGCAGACTAAATAACACCATTGGCTGTTGGTGACCTGGTGTTGACAGCGTAACTCACAGTTTTGCTCTTTTTTCCACCTGGCAGCAGGAATCAGAGGAAATATTCTTTCCTCAACCCAAATGTTTATCTTTACTGGCTTCATTATCACCCTGGAACAAGAGAATGCACATGGCTTCTGCTGCACCTTCCTGACTTTCCTGCTTACAAACTACTATTGGTGTTACTCTTTTGCTCTACTTTTTATCAGTGTTACATCCTTCCCCTTTATACTCTTCAAATCCATTCAGTGAGTTTCAGAGTCAGTGAGTCTCCACTGAATAGCTTTCCAGCAAGCCATAAAGAAGCAAGCAACAAAGGAAGAGAAAAACAGAAACAGGAATGCATGCAAAATTACTTTCTTTCAAAGCATCCGCATGTGCTTTCCTGTACATGGATGAGTTAGGTATGCTTCCCAAGCCTAAATCATTTAAATTGCTATTCAGAAAAATGTCAGAACTACAGAAACAGATGAGCATTTGCACAGCATCTCTGGTAATTATTAGATTGGAGCAAGAATTAACACCAGGGCAGCATAGGGAATACCATAACATCTTACCTCGGGCCCACACAGGGCAGATGTCTCATGCAGATGATGTCCTACTGATATTAACCCACTCAAGAATGATTTCAAAAGTTATCTAAACATACCTGCTAATATCACAATAGGCATGCTAAGGCACAATTTTAAAGGCATTTCTAGGCAGTGACACAGCTCGTATTTTTGTCAGTGGCAGCAGCTCTAGGTAGGGTGGGTTGAATTGGAAGCCATGGCGAATTAGGTCCCCATGCTTTGGAAACTTTGATCTTTTCTTGGTGGTACAAAATGTACTGAATGACAGAGGACTGTCACCAATGCACAGAAACCTGTTTCTGTGACATTATTATTACAAGCATCTGATGACACTCCAAATAATCCTGAAGAGTATTCCTGTAACTGTCACACTAGAAGAAGCTTGTCAGCCATAGCTGTTCACAGGTTCCAGCTCTTTTCAGTTTACTTTTTTCCCAAGTGTTTCCTATGGTTACAATAAGGAGTAGGAACTGCAGTGAGTGATGCTACTGGGCAAAAAGAGCTAACAGATGATTTTTTCCTGAAGCGAATACAACAGTCTTTGAAGTAACAGGCAAGCTACTCATCCCCCCCTGGTATCTGTGCCCTAGTCAAAAGGCCTGCCCAATTTGTGAGTAGGAACTACACTGTTCCAATACATGGTGAGTAGTGTAAGAAGCCAATAGAGAGCTTCCAGTGCAGGGCTCTGAAATCCCAGCTGGGAATGATGAAGCAGCTCTCAGCTTTCAGATTACACATGAATGGTCAATGGAATGTGCCACTGCTAATCTACAGCAGGTCACGACTAGAGCTGGCCCAAAAAAGTCTAAAAGCTTCCACGACTGTGTCAGTAGTGTTTGCCTTGGTAGAAGAGAGAGAAAGAAAGGAGATGAGAGCAGGGGAGAAAGGAAATTGCTCTTACTCATCCTCTCTTTCAAACCTGCTCACAAAACACAGCAAGAGTACACCTTCCCTAAGTCCCTTCTGACTCTCAGTGGTGTGGGGGCAAAGGTATCACTGAAATAGCTACATTTTCGAACTGCCCATAAATATTTTTTTTTTAATTTTATGTTTTATTCTGATATTTTACTTCCCTTAAAACAAGTCACTTCTGGCTCTTTTCAAGACATGGAGAATAAGGAGTCCTTAAAAGCTTTTTCTCTGCTACTTAAGGTTAGGTTCCTGTCCTGCACCCTCTCCAACACACTGCTGTCCACTATGTCCAGGATATAAAAGAAATAAACCTCCAAAATCTGGATCTTTCCCTTCAACTGTAGAGTAATATTTCTGAAGTGTCTCCCCTGTAGAATACAGATCCCTTAAATACCACAGGAGTGTATTGATGGGACATAAGTCAGCTGATGCAGCTGCAATGTCTTGAGTCTTCACTGAGGGACTGAAGGCAGCAATGCCAACATCTGTCAGGGCTGGATGGCTTATCCAGCTGTAGTTCCACCCATAATAGCAGCATCCATATATATCTTACTCCTCATATCAGAATGATGTAGTTGCACAACACTGTCCATGAAAAGAGAAGACAAGAAAGTACAGGTAAGTTAATTTAACCACAGAAAAACCTCAGAATTAATAATCAACCAAACTATCTGGAAGATAAAAAAGAAATAACTAACAGCCAGAATAGAGTTATTAAGAATAAATCATGTCAGACTAATTTCCTTCTGTGAAAGGAAAACAGTGCATGTGGATGGGGAAAAGTAGTCAGTGCTCTGTGTATTGATTTTAATAAGTATTCGACAAATTTTAATAGGGCTTCCTCATAGGCAAACTCAGCAAAGACACTGCAAAATTACTGTAAAGTGGTTACAAAACTGTTCAAAAAACCTCACTCGAGAATCATAACCTGTTGTATTCCCTTAGTGGAAGAGTGAGGCCTCACAGGGAGCTGTTCTGAACCCAATATGACTTCATAATTCCAGTAATGTTTTGGAATTTAAATACTTTTGTGACATGTTGCTCACACCAACCTTGTGGCTGTAGTAAGAACATTAAAAGACAGCGCTGGAATTCAAAACCTTATTTAGAAACTGGAGAAATTTCATTAAAGAAATTGAGACAAAGACACAGAAGAAGATAATGATCTGCACCCAGAAGAGGGAGAAGAGACAGCTGATAGTAGCTTTTCAGAAAAGGGTTCATAGGTTGTAGCACATCACGAGGTAAATGCAAGCCAAAAATTCTGTGCTATTGTGAAAAAGTCAAGAAATATACTGGCATGTATAAATGGAAACAGCTTTCTACATATCAACACAAGTGCCTTGATGCAGTTCTTCTGCTCTACTGATGCCTGTTAACAGTGCAGATAGAAGTTAGCACTGATAACAGTGAGATATCAGTTTTGCAGTGCATACTTCAAGAAATATGTGGGAGATACAAGACTCTGTGGGACAACAATAACAATGATGCAAGATTTGGAAACTTATTCCATTAAGAGAGACTGCAAGAACTGAGAACATTTATTTATGGAAGAAAATAAGCAGATGAGAGTCATAATAAGAATCTTCAGGTATAAAAGGCTAGTGTAAACAGGAAAAAATAAGGTGTACATGATGTAAAATAATAGGATTAAAATGCAACAAGGAGGACTCAAGCCAGATATTAAGAAGAACTCTATAATGTTAAAAATGGCTCAAAGCTGAAATAAAGGGCTATGGAGACTGGTGGAGCCTCCACCATTGCAAGACTTTAGGAAGAGGTTAGACAGATGTCTGCCAAGAATTATATATTGTCAGACTTCTTAATGGTCCTGTCTAACCCAATTCCTATTTCTGTATTTCAAAATGAGGCATCACTACACTGCCCTTGGCAGTGTTTGAGAAAGACTGCTGCATAGGCATAGATGTGACTAAGGAAGCAGTCACATTGTTAGAGTCCACAAAGGTATGGACCCCTGGGATGGGGTAGAATAGACCTGGACAGCTTAGCTCTACTTCAACCTTGTTTCTATAAACCTGTCTGAGCCTGTCTGTTCAGGAAAGCTAAGGCCTCAGAAGGTGCAACTGCTTCACATAGAAAGAGACCTTGAGAATTATTCTGGATCTTCAGCTTCCAAGTCAATGTGATTTGTGTAAATAAACAAAACATCAAGTACTAAGAAATGTAACATTTTCTAGCCACACACTTGTACATTATGTGAATTATCACAGATATATCCACTCCATATCAGAATACACTGTGCTATTAAATGTGAGTGCTTCAACATAAAAAAACCCCCACATTTGGTACATACTTTCATTCCTAGGTGTGCCAATTCTCTGGACCACTCCTCCCTAGACTATCTGGAATATGTGTGTGTGGAATTCAGTTTCATCTCTGTTGGTGCTGTACTACACATGTCCTTTTGCATTTGCAGAGCAAGATAATGGGATTATGTTCAGGTCTGGTACAGTAATTTTTGACTTAATAGAATATTTCTTCCTAGAAATGTATAAACTATGGAAGAGATTGCAGTAAGAAAACTACTTTTTATGACAACAAAACCTCATCAAACTAACAAAATAACCATTAACTGCCTCTGTAATTCTATAAGTAAAAGAAAATATTAAAAAATCCAGAGTGCAAGCTTTGAAGATTCACCTCATTGACTACCTAATTAATTCCTAATGACATAAGCATTGATGAAAAGTAAGTGAAATTCAGAAGGTCAGAATTCTAGAATTAGTCACTAGATTTTATAATCCAAGTGCAGCTTTACTACCAATCTCTGTTCTTTATTGTCAAAAAGAAAGAGGAAAACATGACCTCTTTTAAACATGGTGATAAAAGGCATTTGTACAAACTAAACATTCATAATTCAGTTATGGCTATGAATTATCCGTAAATGAAAATATTTTTATGTTCCTGCCCCAAAAATACATAAACAGAAATATAGCTAAGCCACAGAAAGATTAATTACTGCATTCTCTTCCTCATGGAAAATAAGGTCTGGATAGTGTATTGCATTATGTGTGCTAAATAATCAATATTTTACAGTCTTACCATATTTATCTTCACGAGTATATCTAAATACCCTTTTTGAGACATTCTAGTGCAATACTGTGAACATAACTCATGGTCACGTTCAGGTGAATTAATGATTCCCTGAAATACACCATGCATAGGAAGTCATATTTCATCTGCCTCTATTTCTCTTATTCATTACCTAATCTTTCAACCCCCAAATCTTTCTGCTGCTGCTTCTGAATTTAAACAAAATATTTTCTATTGGACTTTTTCATAGAAATGGCATAAATCTGCACATTTACCTTATCACAGACCATTGAGGAAAGCCAGCTATAAATTTTTAAAAAGTTTGCAATCTTCATATTCAATGCCTTAATAACCACTTGAAACCCCAAATATATTAGAATGGTCGGTGAAAGGTTTAGAAAACTAATTTCTAAACTGCCACTGACTTGCACTTTGATTGGTGCAAGGTCCTGCACTACAAGACAAGGTTGCAGAATATGCAGCCCCTTTCTCTTGCTTCATGCCGCTATGCAGCGACTTTGCCAATACAACTCCAGCTGCATTGCAGGTTTCCTTCTAATTCAATGGCAGATCTGGTGAGAGAGAAATACAATGCAACCTACAAGAATGTTTCCATAGTTTAGTAGCTTTTGAAGAAACTTTGATCAAAATTCAATCATTTTTTCTTTATTGGTTTAATCACAATTTGCAAATGTCTCTTCACAGCTATTTAAAGTCAGAATTGCCAAATGTGTACCTTTAAATGTCCGTCCACCACAAATACATTTTTCGTACCAGTGAATGACAGGAGGAAAAAGGTACAAATTAAAGGCAACAGCAAACTTCTACTGGAAGACTCAATTACTTTCCTACCAGCATATCTCATTTGGACTTACTAACTACAGAGAGCCTCTCAATGCAATCTTAAGATCCTAGTTCAGAAAAGGTTTCATGCACAAGCTGTAAACAGGTGACCAAGTTTCATTAAAGTCATCAGGATGTAACAACCCACTCAAGTCAATGAACTGCCAAGTGTTTTTCTCAGTCATGATGGCTTGATGAATGAGCTTTCAGCACCAGCAGCCTGAGTCCAGGTTGAAACCTGGTAAAAGTTCTGCCTCCCTGAGAGGAATAAAAAGCATCACCTTATGTCATTTTGTGCCTTTGATGAAGTTAATTTGAGCATACATTAGCCTTCTTTTTTTTTCCTGTAAATATATTGCTTATTTTTGCACTAAGTTCAATTGACGAATAACACTGTCTTTTAAAGTAGCATCATTTTGCAAATGTCACTGTAATTTTTCCCAAAGTATCATCCATTAGTTATAAAAGGTACAAATGAAAAGGATTTTAAAATTGGCATGGGGGTAGAGAAATACAGAATAATGCACTAATAGTCTAGGTGGTGGTTGGATTTTGGCAAGCTTTCAAGAAAGAAAGGGAGAGAGAGACAGGTGATCACCTGAACTTCTTGTGAATTTTTATACATGAAGTTAAAAAGGACAAAATTATCAGGAGTTATGAAAGGCAGGAATTACAAACAAGGACCCACTACTGTGCATAAATGTGCACATATATATATATATATATATGCACAACTACACGTACTGAAATGAGAAAGGAGAATGAGACTGCTTCACAGTTAGGACTCTGCGCATCTCATCACCTCTAATGGTGTTTTACTGTACTGGGACTAGTCATTGACCAAAGTTAGAGATAACTTGTAGCTTGTAAGACCTAACATGACTGAACTGCACGTGCAAACAAGAACTTGATAGAGAAACCCAGAGCAGGGTTTAGAAATATTAGATTTACTACTGAATTTTTTCACTACTTGACTGGCTTCGGGATTTTTTTTCATGACCTCCTAAGTTTTCATGGAAAAACTGGACAGCATTATTTTATCCACTTTTATCAATCAATTCATGGGTGGGAAGAATTTTGACCAGCATTAGTCACAGTTATATGTATCACCATTGCCACCTATTCAGAATATTAAGTTTCAAATGGTTTTGATTGTTATTTATGAAACTACAGTCTTTAAATTCTTGTTGTCAATATACTAAATTAAAACTTTTTGAATTTTCTTTTTTGACATCTGAATGGCTGCCATTCACAGAATCACGTGGAATCACAGAATGTGCTGAGTTGGAATGGACCTGCAAGGATCATCGAGTCCAACCCTCAGCCCTGCACTCATTCTTCTCTTGTTTTCATTCCTGCAATGTGCCACTACCTTTATATGAATAGCATTCATATAAACAGAACTAAAGACATTTCTTCTGCTTGCTTTTCTATTTCTGTCCCTTGACTACAAAAATGTGAAAAATTGTAAAGCAATGGAAAAAAGTGTTGCCAAAGAGCAGGCAACCTCTGGTACGAGACCTTCTGCTTCAGCTTACTACTGCATTAATTCAAACAACTGGCTTCTACCTATGAATTGCACTGATTTTTAGCTCAACACCTTATTAATCAGGTTATTAACTTTTCTGATTATTGTCTCTTAAAACTGTATGATTTTGGCCCCATCTGATAGTCAAGTAATGGGGAATTAGATCTCAAGAAGCTTTACAGGACTGAAAAAACGTCTCATCCCACTTTAATTTAGGATTCGATACTCAGAAAATGTATGACACTTATTCAGTACTTTATCACACCCTGTATTCTTCTAAACACCATTATAGGTTTGCTCCAAGTTTAACTCTGCCATGTAACTCCAGAGGAGGAAGAAAATGCATACACTTTAGGACTGATCTGAGAGACCATGTTTTCTCTTAATTGTTCTGGGAAATAGGATGAAAATCAGAAGGCCTCAGGACCTTTTATTTTGTTGAAAAATCTTTTTGTAATCTATGCAGATCTTATTATCTTCCATGTTTTTTAAATACTCTAACATAAAGTATAACAGTTCACGGTTAAGCAAGTTTATAGTCTATAAAGTATGACACATGAGTATAACAAAATTCAAAGTATTTGGATTCACATCTTACTTGGCAGTCACTGTCTGAAGATCATTTCTCTTTAACTATGAGCTTTTTTGCATCTTTTATGCAAAAGAGTTCCAAATTTGAGGGCACAGTTTATTTGAATTTGCCTTACTAAATAACTATGATTTTACATATTTCCAGTTTTCAATATGCCAAATTAGGCATACGAGTTTGCTCAAAGCAGTTTAAGCAATGGTTTCTTCCACATTTAAACATCTTCTTGCCCCTCCTTAATTCATAGAAAAAACTGTATACATATTTTTATAATGGGTTATACTTATATACCTATCTATATGTATATAGTGATGTATGGTATATACTACATACCTTGGTATTCAACCAGAACTTGGACACAGTCAATCAAGTCCAACAAAACTATGATCTTCTGATAACTGTGCTGGGAGAAAAAGATTTTGTGGCTGCTTTTTTATTTATATAGCTGGATTTTTGTTTGTAGGTTTGGAGAGTTTTATGGCAAGATTGAGTGGGAGGGGATTGCTTTGTCTCTTGTCTTGCTTCATCAATTAAATGTTTCGACTTTCTGAAGATTCTGTGGATGCTGAAGCTCTTATAACTATTTTAACTATAACATATCTGCACTGGAGTGAAAGACAATGTAAAAAGCAACCTACTTTTAACCATCCTAACAAACACCAAAATGGCAAGAAAAGCAGCATTTAGCCTGGTTAGGATCTTGTAGTATCTCTTCCCTTTCATAGCTTTAAACATGAAAATGACAATGAAAAATTTTCTCTTGGTTATCACTAATTTACTTGGGACTAATTCCCTTTGGAAATGCATGTCTCTATCCATCAACTCTAGATGAAACTTAGACATCTCACTTTTAGATCACTAAAGATAATTAAGATAAATGCTGTAATCTAGGGGAAAGGGAAAAGTGTGGGTCAGGGAATAACAGTAAAAAAGTCTCTCTGCATTTGAAGTTATCCTGATAGAAACAAAAGCCTCTTTAGGGAGTGTATGGGTAGTAGACTCCAGCAATTTATCTTGAGATATCATATTACTATCCTAAGATGCCATATGATACAGCCAGGATTCACAAAATGATAACACAATGCATTTTCTTTCTTCTTGAAGCTGTTTGTCATTTTCCATGCTTTTTCAGATAGAATTATTCTTTAAAAAAAATTACATTCTAAAGTATTTCTCAGCTAAAAGCATCATCAAGTCTCTTTCACAACTTGTTAATGGAACAAAAACCAGTTAGAAACTGTGTTCTAGGTGCTGTAATGGGTGCTTACTGCTGTATTCACTGAATCCATCAGTGGCACTTCGCAGACATCTAGCAAGCCTATTTGCTTCATAAATCATTGAAATGCGTGAAGACCTTTTGTGTAACCCAGAATTATTCTTTAAGTGTTTAACATCAATAATAATGAAACCTGGCATCACAACAACTTAAGCAATGTAAAATATGGCATCGTAGGCTTCAGCTTGACTTTCATTGAAGGATTTCTAAAAATAAGAGTACATCAGCAACAATGACAGCTTGCTTAGTGACTCAACACAGTGGGAAACCTATTGCTCTAGAGGACTATGTTCTGCCTCATTATTTAATACAGACATCACAGCCATGCTGTTCTGTTTTCAGTACCTAAACGCACGATGCAAAGGAACCCACACCTCACTATGTCTGCCTTAAAGACTGAGAATAATTCAGTTGTTTGATCTGCACTACTGATAGCGTACTATCAGCATATTAGTGCCAAGTTACATAATTTATTGTGAGAATTAGAAACATTTGATAATCTTTCTGAAACCTCAGCTGCTGGAACCAAGATACTGTATGAGAACATCTGTTTCCATTTTCTAAGCGTGCACACTTCTAGCACTCAGTATGTGAAGAAAAGCTTTAGCCCACAAACAAAATATACTGCAAAGGCTATGGACTCAAAGACACAGAAAAATAATAGGAAATATAATTTTAAAAAATACTTTTAGTCACATTTTCAAAAGCTCACTTTTCACATCATTGCAATACTAATATTTTATACTTTAAATAGATCATCAAGGAGCCTATGAACAAGAAGAAAAATGAAGTGGAAGAGAATGGAATACAGTGGGGAAATAGGAGGAAGGAAAGATGGGAGGGCGGTAGAAAAGAGACAATGATCTGGGTCATCTGTTAGGGATAAGAAGAGGCAGAAAAGACCTTGTGGAGGAAGAGCCAGCACTGGCAGCATATGTGGAGAGATACTCGTGCAAAGAGAGTTAGGCAAAAAGATGATGGGCAAAAAGTTACCAATAGACACAGAAAGGCAAAGAGAAGCCAAAGCAGGACAGAGTCAGAAAAGGGATGGGAAACTTGGATTGTTGAAGCAGGTGACTAGAACTGTAAGAAGAACTAGAAGACAGCAAGGCAGGGAAGCCGAGACTGGCATGGGTGAGTAGGGAACTGCTGTGCTGGTCAAACTATAGGAAAAGAGGCAAATGCACGTGGCGGAAAGGAGGACAGGTAACCTGGGAAGAGTATAGAGATGAAGTTTGATTGTGTAGGGATGGGTTGAGGAAGGCCAAGGCAAAGCTGGAACTGACCTTGGTGAAGAATAACAAAAAGGGCATCTACATGTATGTTATCCAGAAAAGGAAGGTCAAAAAATGTGTACCCGTGCTGATAAACAGTGCTGGAAAACTGGTAACAGTGGATGAGGAGAAGGCTGAGGTACTCAACAACAGTTTTCACAGAATCACAGAATAGGTAAGGTTGGAAGGGACCACAGTGGGTCATCTGGTCCAACCTCCCTGTTCAAGCAGAGTAATCCTAGAGCACATGGCACAGGATTGTGTTCAGACAATTCTTGAATATCTCTGGTGAGGGAGGTTCCAAAACCCCTTTTTGGGCAACCTGTTCCCATGCTCAGTCACCAGTACAGTAAAGAAGTTCTTCCTCATATTTGGGCAGAACTACTTGTACATCAGTTTCTGCCCATTGCCTCTTGTCCTATTTTGCTATTTGCACCAGCGAGCAGAGCCTGGGTCCATCCTCTTGACACCTTCCCTTCAGAGACATTTGTATACATGGGTGAGCCTCCCTCTCAGTCATCACTTCTTGAGATTGAACAGGCACAACTCTCTCACTCTTTTATCATAAGAGAGATGCTCCAGTCCCCTAATCATCTTTGTTACCGTCTGCTGGACCCATTCCAGGAGCTCCCTGTCTCTTGTGCTGAGGAGCCCAGAACTGAACACAGTACTTCAGATGTGGCCTGAATAGGGCTGAGTAGAGGGGCAGCTTTGCTGATAATGCTTTTCCTAATGCACCCCAGGACACCACAAGGGCATACTGCCAGCTCATGGACAGCTTGTTGTACACCAGGACCCCCAGGTCCTTCTCCACAGAGCTGCTTTCCAGCAGGTCAGTCCCCAGCCTGTGCTGGTGCAAGACCCTGCATTTGCCATTGTTGAATTTCAGATGGTCCCTCTCTGCCATCTCTCCAACCTGTCAAGGACCTTCTAAAGGGCTGCAGAGCATTCTGGGGGATCGGCCACTCCTCCCAACTTTGTGTTATCAGTGAACTTGCTGAGGAGGCATCTACCCCTTCATCCAAGTCACTGGTGAATAAGTTAAACAATACTGGGCCCAGTATTGAACCTTGGGGAACACCACTAGTGACAGGCCTCCAACTAGACCCTGTGCCACTTATTACAGCCCACTGGGATCTGCCATTCAGCCTGTTCTCAATACACCTCCCTGTCCACTCATCCAGACCACACTTCCTGAGTTTGCCTGTGAGAGTGTTGTGAGAGACAGTGTCAAAAACCTTGCTGAAGTCAAGGTAGACAATACCCACTGTTCTCTCATCTATTGTAGAAGGCAATTGGGCATTCTTGGTCAAGCATGATTTACCTATAATGATGCATGTTGACTGCTCCTGGTCGCTGCCTTGTCATCCATGTGGATAGAGAAGAGAATGAGGTCAGAATGAGGTGCTCCATCACCTTTCCAGGGATTGAGATGAGGCACACTGACCAGTAGTTGTCTGGGTCCTCCTTCTTGACCTATTTGAAGACGAGGGTGACATTTGCATTCTTCCAGTCCTCAGACATCTCTCTTGATTTTCTTGACCTTTTGAAGACGATCATGAGCTTCCTAGCTATGGTGTCCACCAGCTCTCTCAGCACTCGTGGATGCATCGCATCAAGGCCCATGGACTTCCAGGTGTCAAGTTTACCTAGATGTTCTCTAACCCAATACTCCTAGACCAAGGGAAAGCCTTTCTTCCAACACTGATTTACCCTGATTTCTTGGGTCAGAGATTCCTGAGGGCTGGTGTTGTCAGTGAAGACTGATGCAAAGAACACATTCAGTAACTCTGCCTTCTCGGAGTCCCCTGTTACCACAGTTCCCCTTCCATCTTCAATGGCAACTGCTCTTTGCACACCTCTTGACTAGATGGTGACTGGGAGAGCAAAGTCCTTCCCACTGGAAGTAAAGACCAGGTTCATGATCACCTGAGGAACATGAATGTACATAAGTCTATGGGACCCAATGAGATGCATCACAGAGTCCTGAAGGAATTGGCTGATGTAGTTGCCAAGCCGCTCTCCATGATATTTGAAAAGTCACAGCAATCAGGTGAAGTGCTAGGTGACTGGAAAAAGGGAAACATTGTACCATCTTTCCAAAGGGGTCGAATGGAGGACCCCAGGAAGCAGTGACCTGTCAGCTTCACCTCTGTGCCAGGGAAGATCACGGAACAGATCCTCCTAGAAGGTCTGCTAAGGCACATGGAGGACAGGGATTTGGGACAGCCAGCATGGCTTCAAAAAAGGCAAGTCCTGGCTGACCAACCTAGTGGCATTTTACAATGGCTTGATAGCAGTGATATGTAGGACAAAGAGCAAACTAAATGGTCTTTTTTCACAAGGATGTAACCGTTAAAAAAGCTTTAACCATAAAATTAATCTTAGAATCACAGAAGCTGTTCTGAAAGGAAGACTGAAATATGCTGATCTATTGGTTTCAAGTACCAAAAAAAGTCCAGATACTTGGAGGAATGCTCCATGTATCCAAGAGCAGGACAAAATCCTGCTATGATTTTAGGCATCTTGAAAGAAAATGCTACAAATGAACACAAACAATCAGAAAATATTAAAGGTGAGACTTCAACAATAAGAAGCTGTAGTGAATACAGCACAGCTTCTTTAAAAAACACTGCCAGCATATCTCCATTTAAGAACATTTTAGCAAAACTGTACTCACCCCACTGCAATTACTGTACATTGATGGTAAAGATGTTTATGCTGTGGCTAAAGCTGAATAAATAACTGAAAATTGCTATGCAGCATATACACCTGACAGCAAAAATGAGGAAGGGGGATATGTGAGACCTTTGCTTAAAAATATAGTAACACAAACCCTGACAATCTCTTTGGGGTGTAAAATAAATTCCCATAA
Source organism: Neopelma chrysocephalum (assembly GCF_003984885.1). Classification (NCBI taxonomy): domain Eukaryota; kingdom Metazoa; phylum Chordata; class Aves; order Passeriformes; family Pipridae; genus Neopelma; species Neopelma chrysocephalum. The sequence goes on along the minus strand of NW_020897695.1, from coordinate 3,938,106 downwards.
GGTAACCATAGAAAGTTTCCAATTTTTAATTGCTAGATATTTGCTATTCTGCTATTTATTTCTATGTGATGAAGCCAAATTGGCAGCATTTATAAGTTTTCTTCAAGCTTTTTTAGTATCCTGGTAAGCAATAAGTACATCAGGCACAGAATCACCAACCTGGTCCAGGGAGAGGATTATCCCTCTCTGCTCTGCACTGGTGTGGCCTCACTTTGAATATTGTGTGCAGTTTTGGGTGCCATAATATAAGACAGATATTAAGCTATTAATAGAGTGTCTAAAGGAGGGCAACGATGACAGTGAAGAGCCTTGAAAGGAAGCCATATGAGAGGTGGCTGAGGTCACTTGGTCTGTACAGCCTGGAGAAGAGGAGACTGAGGGAAGACCCCAACACAGTCTACAAGTTCCTCCTGAGGGGAAGAGGAGGGGGAGGCACTGATCTCTTCTCTGTGGTGACAGAACCCAAGGAATGGCCTGAAATTGTGTCAGGGGAGGTTTAGGTTGGGTATTAGAAAAAGGTTCTTCACCCACAGGGTGGTTGGGCACTGGAACAGGCTCCCCAGGGAAATGGTCAGCCCCAAGCCAGACAGAGTTCAAGAAGTGTTTGGATGATACTCTCAGGAACATGGTGTGACTCTTGGGGATGGTTCTGTGCAGGGCCAGGAGCTGGACTCGACGATCCCTGCAGGTCCCCTCCAACTTGGCATATTCTGTGAATAACAGGAATAATCTGTGTAAGTGGGTAAAAATGAAAAGGAACTTCCAGAAAATATTTTATGTGTAACTTTAAAAGTTTCGGATTTGAACAGACTACATCACCCAGTGATCCCACTTCACATAACATTATGTTTTCCCCTGAACAACAGCACATCAGGCATGGTGCAAAAATAAGCAGAGATACAAAAACATGCCCCAGCAGAATTATTCATGTTGTTTGTCTTGTAGTGCCTGCATCCACTTTCACACCCTTCCCTCTCAATTTCCTTACTTTGTTCTAGATTTTTTTGGTCTCCTCTCAGTTATCTATCCCTAGTATACCATCTTTGCAATCTTTCCATCTTTTTCTCACTTTATTTTGTCAGTTATTTGAGAAGAGTACCGTAACTGAAACTTCTATTTCAGAAGCCCCCCAAAAAATAGTAAAGCATTTTATAAAGTTGTGTTATAGGGTCACAGATGCAATTACGGGTGCTAGGAGGATGCCATCCTCCCAAGCCTCTGTGAGAGGTAGTGGAGTTCTACTTCCCCAAAGACAGTCTGCAGAAGATGGCCATGTACTCACTCATAGCATCAGAAGCACACAGGCAGACAGCTCTGCTGATGCTGCAGGAAGGGCAGGACTCGCCTCCAGCCCCTGTTGAACCGTGGCTGAACCATCAACACTAAGGCTTCCAAACATAAAAGTAGTACATAGTTGACAAAGATGTAGCTCTGCTCCAGTCCTATGTCAATTAACTAACAGAAACTGTAAAATGAAGCAGGACAAAAAATCCAAAGAAGTAAGTTTATAGAAGTAAGTTTATAGCAGTTTCCTTTCTCTTTGAAACTTATTTCATTGCTTTTCTTATTTGCCCAGAAAAAGAACTGGATGCCGAGAAAAAGAACATTTGACCACAGCATAAGTTTTACTTAGCTAATGCCAGGCTAAATATGAACATGAGCAAAATATTTGAGATTGGCTGAAAAAAATAAGATTGCATTGATGTTAATGTTGCATTAACCTTATAAAATAGCTGATTTGAGAAAGTTAAGAGTTTTTGAGTGATGAGTGCTTAAACTCTCACTTGAAATCCAATTTCATGCTAGGAGGTACTCTCTGAACTTATTATTCTGCTTAATTTTTTAAAATTAGGGTCCCTTGAGAAACGCTCTTAAGTAGAAGACCCTCTCAGGGATAAAAGGATAAAAGAATAACTCAGGAGGACAAAATGCTGGGTGAAGGAAATAGACAATGCACTTTTAATGCAGAGGGCCACTGCCAGCAGAGCATTACAGAGCTACATATTCCTAAGGGATATGGAAGAGAAAGGGAGAAGTAAGGTGACAGTGTCTGATGATAATATTAAGCCAGTCAGAGAATTGACTGCAGCACTGCAAGAATCAACAACTGGGTATTGAAATGGTAGATGAAATTCAACAAAGAGCTACAGAAATGTGGGGAAAATGTGGAATTTTATATATATATAACCCTTATTGCTATTGATGAACAAGATCTTGGGATTCTAACAGGTTTATAAGAACATATTTTTAATGGTTATGAGTAGTGAAAAATAAACTGAATATTAGGACATAATACTGTACCACATTATAAATCTAAGAGTGTGTCACATCTTAATTATTCTGTACTGTTCTGGCTCCCTACTATTCCCAAAAGAATCAAACAATGTTAAAAAAAGGAGAACAACAATAATTGCAGGTTTGGAATGGCTTCCATGGGAAGTGTGCTAAGTAGATAAGAACTCTTCAGAAAAGAGACAACTGAAGAAAGAAGTTGCAGAGGTCTTTAGTATTCCGAATTACTAGGAGTAGCAGCAGAGCAACAGGGACCTCTCAATCTGTCACCATAAATGTACTATAGAAAAGATTATCTATGCAAGCCCTTAAATTCCTTCAAACTGGAGACAGTTCTAAGATGCCAATGAAAAAGCTATCCAGCAGGAAGCAGAGGACTGTAACCCTTTGCACTTGTCAGCACTGAATCAACTAGAAAAAAAAATAATAACTTAAAGGGGACTTTGGCAGTTAACAAGAAATGAAAACTAAACAATTCTGCTTTGTTTATTTCAAATTCTAATATTGTGAGCCTTCCCTCAGGATACAACTATTGAAATACATGTATGCATCTTTCATATATATATAAAAGAATAGTAACATGCTTAAGGGTTCAGCATTTAGATATTCTTCTAGTACCTTAACTATTTACTTTTCTTCTCTATAAAAAATAACTGTTGTTTTGCTTGGGGTAATAAAAGGTGAAATTTATTTGTGAAATTTCTCATTCTAGACACAAAAGAAATGTTTCTGCTCAATGCAAACTCAGTTGTTTAGTGTTTTTTTCGACCTGACTTGACTCAAATCAACTTGAATCTACTCTACTCCATGCTACTCTCTACTTTTCTCAGTGTTTACATCTATTCAGCACTTGTGATGCCACACCTGGAGTAACGTGTCCAGTTCTGAGCTCCACAGCTGAGACCTCTCTGTGGCTCTCTGAGCTGGAGAGAGTCCAGCAAAGGGCCACCAGGTTATGAAGGAATTGGAGTATCTCTCATGTAGGCAAAATCTGAGAGAACTAGGATTGATCATTCTAAAGAAGAGAAATACCTGATGGGAGAGTGCTAAGAGGACTGAGACAGGCTCTTTTCAGTGGTGTCCAGTGAGAGCACAAGCAGAATCACAAGGCGCTCCACCTGAGCATCAGGAAACACTTTTTCAGTGCCTGACCAAGCACTGACACAGGTCACCCAGAGATTTTGTGAAATCTTCATCCTTGGAGATATGCAAAAGCCATCTGGACACAGTCCTGGGCAACCTGCTCTAGCAGGCCCTGCTTGAGCAGGGGTGTTAGGCCAGGTGATGTCCTAAGGGTCCTGCCTACCTCAACCATTATGCAACTCTGTGGTTTCATGATTCTGTTTTTGCATCTGTCTTGTTTTCTGCCAAACAAAGACTAATTAAAGAGCAGAATTATGTGTGTGTACATATATGTGTTTGTATATGTATTATGTGTATATGTATATACACTCATCTACATTTATTATGACCATGAAAAATGTTTCTTGGTTCCCAAATTATAAAGAAGGATCATTCTATCAAATGGGACAATGCTCCTGATACTCATCCAACAGATTATTAGATTTGCAAGACAGCTGCCTGTAACTAAATACCTGTTTAATGATTATTCTCATGCCAATCTGAGCAATAATAATTACTATGTCAGTGTAAGATTGTAAAGATAGAGGTTTGTGTAAAATATTTCTTTCCTAATAATTTTCAGAGAAATTACCTTTCTAGTCAAAAAGACATAATGAATTATTGATATTGATTTTTATAATATTTCCCTTAAAATTTAGTCTGATTATGAATTAATCTGAATTATTAATTGAGGCTTAAAATATATATATGCATTATAGCAAGCCAGATGAACTAGGTTTTTTGATGCAAGCTCAGTAACTAGCCCTTGAAAGAACAGGTACTGAGAGGAAGAATTATTCTTTGTAATAGATATGGCAAACTAATTTATCTGTTCACAAAACATTTTCTCTTCTTCCTCAGCATGCAATAAATGTATTCAATGATAAATCTGAAGTATTTTGCTCAAATAATCTTGAGAAGGAGGGAAGACTGTCTTTGGGCTACAGCAGTGAAAAAAAGAAAACAAAATGACCTGTGAAGAGCAGGATCAAGAAACATTTTTCCTTGTGTGTTTGAAATTTATTCCCATGCAGCAGACGATCTGTTCAAAATCTGCCTAAGCTCTGTTCAGGGGCTTTTTCTGCAGACAGACCTTTTAAGAGCTCTTTACACAAGCAAATCTCATAGCTACTGGCTACTTGTCTTCAAAAAGCTCCATTGCCCTCAACATTTTTTTGTCAATTTGAGAAGCTGAATTTGACATACTGTCTCCAGCTGACCATAGCAGGCATGGGCAGCGAATTAAACATTAAGACATCAGAAACCCCAGAAAAAGTATAACAATAGTGCAACAGTGTACATATTCGCATTTTAATTTCCTTTAAGTCTACACACTTCAGTGTAACAAGCCTAATAGCTATTAAAAGAGAGCAGAAAATTTTCCAAACATGTGAAAGCATTTGTAGGAAAGTCATTATTGTAACCATTACTTCTGCAACTCTACTGGGACCACAGCCTTTTTATTTTTTTATTAGCTCTCTACAAATAGGATGTGAATTCCAGCATATACACTAATCAATACTTTCTCCTTCAGTACCCTGAGAAAATAAGGGATTCAGATGATATCTCCTTAAATGTCTTAAGAGAATGTCAATGCCATCTCATATGCCTTACATGTTTATTTGAAAAAAAAAAAAAGCAAGCAACTAAACGATAAGAAGCGAAGCACATCCTCTCACTCTATCCCCGAACATTCACATGGCTTCATTGCACAGTCAGCTATTTTCCATTCAAAGATGTTCTGAAATAAAGATTATTAATACTTAAGGTCAGCCCTAAAACTATGATAAAACTCAACAATTCACTTTTTTCGAAATCTGCAAAGCATTTTCAGCAATCAAAGAGTAACAGAGACAGGGGGGTTTTGCTGTGCATTAGAAGCCTGATAAAAAGCCATTCACTAACTTGAGGGGGACTTAGATCAACTTTTTATCATTCATTAAAGCTGCTCTGTTCTTTCATTAAAACTGGACAAAAGACTTGTCCTCTGTTCCGGAGCAACAGTTTCTTACTTGTTTATGGTATGATACTGTGCAATTACATTGTCTCTGCCTATCTTTTAGATGGTTGCATTTATATGATAGTTGATAAAATGTTTCCAAAAGTTTCTGGCCTCAGTTAAGCATTTAAGTAAAATGATCAGATTCTCAAAAACTGTTTTTCAACCAGAGTTCCCAAGTACTGCAAGCCACAATATTCTGCCAAAGAAAGAGTGTTCTGGTTGGCGGGATGTCTTTTTTTTTCCAACACAGCAACCAAGAAAAGTGTCATTTATTCTAACAGAATAATCAGGTCAAGATTTGCCCTTCTCACCACTATAGTGAAGGGTTATGCTTAGTGTGTAACGGCATCTGAGGAGCCATGAGCAACACAGGTGTGGAAAATGTAGTACCAAAGGAAGTGGGGACATGGGCGTGGCATTGCAGCTTTAAAGCAGAAAGCTCATTAAAAAAAAATCTGCCCCATTCCCATTGCTGTATTTAAATAACAGCTCTTTATTAACCACATTGCAGAATATCAGTTTCAGATCCCTCTCAGATGATCTCAGCTCATGGATTTCAGATGTCAGAAATGGGTTAAGACCATTGATATGTCAGAAATGGGGTAAGACCATTCTGAATGAATCATCTTGCTGCTGAAACATCAGGGAGTGATAATACAGCTTGGAGAGCCAGCTAAGATGTATTTCAAAGAAAGCAAGGCATGACAGCAAGTATCTGCAACTATCCCTGTTGAACATTAGAAATATAATTTAACAAGAGAAAATTGGCTTTCCCAGCACAGATTGAAATAAGCAGATGAACAATGACTTTACTTCCCACAAGACTTCAATTACTCAACCTTAAACAAAAACAAATTCACAAACGCAACTGGAGGAATAAGAGTCATAGTTCTAGTGCTGAATCAACTTAACAAATCCAGTGGTGTAACACCAATAGAGTAGCTGTTGTTCTAATAGCTATATTAAACCTCTGAGCATAATCAAAATGACTTTGATATTTCCATAAGGCAGAGTAAACTCAGACTGAGTACTACACTTAAAACACTAACAGTATTGTTGCCTTCTTGATGATTAGTTTGTGCTTGGAGTAATTTACTATATTTTACACTAGAAAGGAGAAATTATGCATTAAGGAAGGGATATTGCTTCTTATTTGTCCCTTTTTGCAAATGGAGAAGTTTAGCTGGCCCTTACCATAGTTTTAAAATTTTATTGCTCTCCAAACTGGTCAAAGTTGCAAATCACCATCCCAGTATTGGGCAGGCTAAGTTCTGTTCTAGAACATATGCATACAATCCTCAACTTAGCCAACTTCCAGGGCTACTCTACATGTATACAAGGGGACAATTTAGTTCTCTTCAGTACCTTTTTATGTGTCTTCATGAGAGTATTAATTTGTCCAAGGATGCCAAAAAAAAGTGAATAGATACATACATAGATTAGTAATCACGTGCCTTTCTTGGTTGGCCCCAAGGTAAGGTCCGTATGTTTTAAGTAGTGCCCTGTGAAATGTAACATCTCCTAAGCATTTCTGAAGGCTACTCATCTCTCCATCAGAATCCCGTCAGGGAACACAGTATGCATTATGCAGAGCAGTAGCTGGGCACCTGACATGGGGGTGGTCTCAATCTGGAGTCTCATTTCCCAGACTAGCATAGGATGCAAGTGTCACAGAGGCAATGTGTTGAGCTTCTAGGAAAGCTGAAAGAAAGAAGGGACGTATGCCATCAGTGATGCCCGCATGTAGAGTAGAAGTTGAATCTCTGGTGAGAAGGATGGCATGAGACAAAGACTAAAAAATGAAAGGATGTAAAGAGATGAATGACACAGGCGGCGAAGGATTTGGCAGGGTTCCAGCAAGGATTCAGGATATCTCAAAGAAAAAGGAAAGGGTGAAGAACAAGAGGGGGTAAAAAAGCAAGAGTGATTTATACCAACAAAAATAGGATATTCAGCTAAAAGGCTGACAATCTGTTATCTGCTTATCACTTTGCATAGATATTTCAGTGGTATCGGGCAGTAGAGAGTGTCAAATTCTGTTCATGCTGTTACACCCACACACAGCCCAGCAGGTTAAGACTGGCGTGTTCTTGCTTAATTGTGCCTGAGTCAGTCCAAGCACGTACTTTTGTAAGGTACTTTTTTCTTTACAGTTTTCTTTTCTTATTTTTATTAGCAAGATCAAAAAGGGCACTACAAGAGAAGACAAAACCACAAACCTTGTAAGATTTTATCAGGTCCAAATTAAACTGTTAGTGTGTTCCCATTAACAGACTATTCAACGACACTTGAATGCCAAGCTCTTTCCAGGGTTTTACACTCTTACAAGGTGCTGACTTCTTCTGATGTAATTTACCACTCAGTGTTTTATACCACAAAAGTAAAACCAACTGTACTTACCCTTTTTGCCAAACAGCAGTTGTTTTCCAGAGCCATTAGCAGAGCACAGTATGGTTTTGCACATGACAAATGCGACCGATGGAATGCGAGCCTGCATTTCAAATACAACAATACAGCTCTGTTACCGTGGCATAGTTACATATTGTGTCAAATAGCAGCCTCCCGTTTATGTCCACACTTCTGGTGAGTAGCCACAAAGTTCTGAAAGAAGGCAATGCTCAGCAGCAAAAAATAAAGGTGTCAATTCTGCAGGTCCAAAGTGTACCTGTAAATGGGAAGTGGGAAGAGAGAGTGAGAAGGAGGAGGTATGAACTCTTCATATCTATCCTCCATTTTTACCCAATGATTTCCATCAACAAAATAAAACTATACATGTTCCATATCTCCCTTACTTTTTTCCAGAAGTTTTCAGATAGAAAAAAATAGGAGAAAAAATAATCACATCTGAGGCTTTCTTGAACAGACAAAAAATTAAACTTCTTTTTTTCATATTGTAAATTCAGTTGCAACTGGTGAACAATTAAGAATTAAAACCTTATTTTATTTCATGTTGCCAGTAGTACCTGTTCTCCTTTCAACAACAAACATCACAGAAAAGAATATATCTGAGATAGGAAAAGAATATGTTACATAACCCCATTACAGGAAGACATCATACGTAGTTTATTTGACAAATTACACTGCATTAAAAGGGGAAATTTCTACTGTGAGGCCAAGGATAGGCTCAAGCTGATCTATGCCTTTGACACATACTAATGACAAAAGGAGTTTGCAGGAACCTATACCAGAGGGAGAGTAGTTCAAATAAAAGAGCACCACTTGAACCTTTCTCAGGCAGAGGGTGTCTGGAGCTGCCCTGGCTAGAGTGACCGACTGGATCTCAAGGATGTTTCAGTACTGTCAAAGTAAAGCTGAAAAATCTTTATTTTCCTAAATATCTTCTTAACCTTTCCAGAATTTCAATTGAGGAGCTTAATGCTAGTCTGTCAATACTAGCAAATAGCTCTCATACACAGTCCCTGTTACAGAAATGTATTTTTACATCAGAAAATATTCTATTTCATTCAAAAGTAGTTCTGAAGATTTTACAATCTTGTTAACTGAATAACAAATAAAATTACCCTTATCCTAATACAACTGAGAGAAGTATTCTCAAGGGTTAATTTTAACTAGTGAGTCAAATTTCCCTAAACTGCCTTTACAGTTAGTGGATAGAAAACCACTTCCCTAGAGAATTAATTCAGCAGTTTCCTGGCCCCAGAGAGCCTGTCTCCTTTGTGGTCCCTGGAGGGAATCTGAAGAGACGGGACGATGTTAATCTTTCAGAGTGGCCCTCTCCATGCAACACCTGAAAGGGTTTGCAGTTGTTTGAGGCTATGGGAACAACAGAAATACAAATTAAATTTTCTCAAATACATACTTTATGTAATAAAATTATGGGATATTAGCTACTTACCAAAACAAAGCAAAATGAGGAGGGAAGATGTGCCTATTTAGGTTTCCTACTTCCTGCTTCCAGAAGGTTGAGCACTTTTTAATTTATTAAACAATCTAAACACAAACCAAGCAGAGTTTGTGGTACAACTTTGTCAGAATTTTAAAATAACTTTGTCTTAATTGATACCAGCTGCTGTATGAAAGGAACAATCCCATGTACCAGAAGAATTTGATATACAGATGGGAAAAGAACAATAGTGCCCGAGATATTTTGAAAACTGCATGGTGAAAGATTTTTTTCCTGAAGTCCTGGAATGAAAAGTAAGAAGATTAAAATCTGAGAAAACTTAAACATCCAGACACAGAGAAGATCCAGAAGACCTTCCAGTGTGATCTGCATATCCTAAGAAGCAAAATGAAGTCCCAGTGACGTTTGAATTTTCTGAAGAAAGAGAAAATCACATGAAAGCTTTTGGACAGTGACTATGCAAGCAGCCTAACCAAGAAAAAATGGAGTTCCACAGAGCATTCCTATGTTGGCCTCTGATTCGCCTGTAATGAATCAAGTCTTTCTTACAAAGTTTATTTTCCATTGTTGACTTCTGCCTGTTTCCCTCTGCTCTGTTTCAGAGAAATACAAGGCAGAGGTGCAAAATCCTGTTCCTAAACACAGGGAAGCATCTTTCAGCACCAGTGTTACCCTCTGCTTTCCACTAGAAGAAGAGGAATCTCCAGCATGTGCTGAGTTCATAATTACTTACAGGCATTCATTGCCTGACATATTTAGAGGAAAAATCTCTTCCCCAAATCCTTAGTGCTTTATTTACACGGGAAGAAGTAACAGGGATACCTAGGAGAGAAGATAGTGCCATTTATTCAGTAAAAAGTTGTTCAGATGCTATGACACCACCGCAAACCATTGCATGGGTGACATACACTTAAATTTCTGATCAGTGAATTCACAGTCTGTGAACAGATTGATCAGTTTGTGTTTGCTAATATACCTAATCCATGCATGTTCCCAGTTTCTATGCTTTGGTACCACAGTGTAGAGGAAAACAGAATTACTTTGCATGAATGCTCTAATCTCCAGATCCGAAGCATAACAGGACTCCAGCAATTCTACCTCGTTGTACGGCATCAGTTACTGGATCAGAAGTGTATTTCACCTGAAGTGAATACAAAATGTGATCTCTAAAAGCCTGATCTTTGCTTGAACAGAATTAAAATCAAGTAGTAACATGTTTCCACACAGTTAAGATAACAAGCATAATAAGTTAATTTCTTGTTTAAGAATGTCTTCTGGGATCAAATTTAAATCATCCCTTTTTAGTAATGACAGGGATCTATTTACAGGCAAATGTCAGTAAGAGGAAAAAGAATCTCAAGATGTTTAAAAACCTATTCAAAAAGTTTTCACTGAGAAGTGCAAGGAACCATAAACAAGAGGGACTGTAGCTGGATGCCATTATAGGATCTGAAAAGATTATTCCTTAGAAAACATGACCATAATATGATTATTTTTCTATGGATTGGATACAGTGTTTGGCACTATATCCTTTCCAAAGATGTAGTTAACTTTCTTGAATTTTATAATAATGATGCATGACACAGTGTCCTCTGGGATTAATCACAAGTATTTTTAAAAGATGAGGCTTCGTTATATCTTTGTTCTTTGTATCTTGGCTTTTGTTAGCGCATTTTAATTAGGATCTGGTATCTGCAATAAACAGTAAACATAAAGAGCTTTGCAAAAATGTATTAGACTGTTTGTTTTCACACTCTAATGCATATTTGCACAATTTTACCATGAAAAAAGGAAAACATGCTAAGCTCTTGGGCTCTATCCCAAATGTCCTGGAATAGAATCGGGAAATTACTAAGAATGAAACCAAACCACATAATATTTCAGCAATTAACCTAAGAAAAGAGGGCACATTCTCTATGTGAAAGATAGTTTTTTGGGAGACATTTGTGAAAGAAAGAAGGTTCTAGAAGAGATTGCAAGCAACTATTTAGAATTTGATTTAACTTTCTTTGACCAGGTAAAAAACCATGATAAATGCACTGAGGTTATAAACTTTTCTTTCTTTCACAACAGTGGAGAAAATATTTATCATCTATTTCTCATTGTGGAAGCAAAATATGTCTAAAAGGATTTAAGAATAAAAATACAACCTGAAATTCAGTACAGTACCATTTATTTTACCAGTTAAACAGATCTAAAAAATACAAAAGAACAACTTTGGGAATGTGCAGAATAAGTGAATTTACAGTGGACGAAAAAGCAAATGCTGACAACAAACAGCCTTGCATACAGGCGACAGGAAAAATGGACTTCATTACAATCACATGTATACTGACTTGAAGAAAGTTCTGGGGATTAATATTGCTTTTGTAATGCACTATAACAACATAAAAAAAATCACTCAGAACTGAAAATGCCATTTGTCAAAGACAGATGTACTTTCATTTCAAAGTATTCCTATCAAACTCTATCAAAAAACTTGAAACGTTTAAAATGTGGCTCTTGTGAACAATTGGTATTGATATGACACCTTGATAGTATTTGAACGTGACAAAAAAGTCATAAAAGTATATAAGCAATTGTAAGGTGTAAAGTGATTTTTTTTCCACCAAAGCTAGGCTTTAATGTGTTTCCAAATAAAACACAAGATTAAGTAATTTATTTTGTCATATGATTTATTTATGGGCTGAAACACTGTAAACAACAGATAAAAGATACAGACTCAGATGTCAAAGTAAAAGATGAAAATCATTACATTTTATTAGCAGAAGATATATAAAAATGCCAAAATGAACTGTAAAGAGAGGGAAAATGTTATGCTCAGAGGTCCTTCAGCAGAGTTGCATTTGTTTTTCCCACCTCCCCTAAAGGGGAATAATAGCTCTGAATTTAATTAAAAATCTATTTTTTAAGATTAAAGTAATGAAAAAGTTAAAAGACTGGATCACAAAGAAGAGTAACTGTGAGGATCTCAGGGAATATGAACTGATGAACTCCCTTGTATTTTATTTTCTCTCAACTCTTTGTGGGAGGATCACTAGCGTTGCATAGGAATTGTTAGTCCTGGATAAAAGCAAGGATTTTATAAACCAATAAATTTTTCATAAGTTTTACATAAATTTTAGTAGCAATAGTTTAATGCCAGTCAAATTATTTCAATCAGACGAGTTGCCACTGAATGCAACATTATACATTATATTAACTGGGGCATTTAGAAACCAGATTCCTAACCATGCTGCAATGCTTGAGGCATTGCTTGCCATACATTTTTTTCTTAACGTGCAAAATAAAAATAAAATAGAGGAGATAATGAGAATGAAACTAAAAAGGAATTTCAGAAACTTCTAACCACTGAGAGCATCAGAAAACTCAAACTGACTATTTAGACACTTGTAAGGTTTTTTAGCATGTTTGTATGCCTAAAGTTTTCCTGGTCTTCTTAGAAATAAGTTAAAACTGTTATGAAGTGATTTCTCATGCTTTAACTTGATCTGTCCTTTTTCTCAGGCTGCATGCTGACACTCCAAGAAAAGGCTGGAAGAAATAATCATGTTGCATTGAATCCTGACAATTTCTGAACCTGAACTTGGGAAAGTCAAAGTGATACATACCTCCAAGGATATTGACAGCACACAAGAACACCTCAGACAAGATCATGTGGGGAAAGAGAGTTTCTCAGACCATTCACAACCATTTAAGGCTTGTAGGTCAAGACCAACCTCTTCCTTATCCAGATATCTGGTAACACATCATGGGACTAAGCATAAAGTGGTCTTATGCAAAGCAGACACAGAATCTGGTCACATTTAAGGTAAAGGTTTTCAGAGCAGCTTCATCTGGAGCATACTCTGAAAGAGCAATTTAAAGGTGACAAAAGTTTGGGAAACAATGGTTGGGGGCATTTATGAAAGAACTACTAGCAGACTTCTTTTTTGCAGAGTGCAGCTGATTGTAAGCATCCACTGCTTCTTGTCCATCCATACTACTAGGCCAGTCTGAAGGAGATGAGGATAAGGTCATGAGAAAAGAAGTGGTATTAGTCTTTAAAGAATAGTTTCATTTCAGGAGGTGAATTCCAATACTTACAGGTCAATGCTGGTTGACTCTAACTAGAACTATATACTTTTTATTATAATTTTGATAATACTCATACACAAACTTTCCCCTGTTTCCCATTTTGTTTCTGTCAAAATCATGGAATGGCACCCAAAGGCCTGTACATAGAGCTTTCCAGTGCCAAATAAACCAAGCATATCTTTTTATGCTGTATGGTTTATAATTTTCTTGATCCTGACTTCAATGGAAATGCTGTGTGTGGAAGGATGACAAGATTGGGCCCTGAGGCAAGAGCTCTGTAGAATAACATGTAGGAATGTTATTGTTGGAATTTTAAGAAACAACATCTAATTGGGCCAAACCCAGGCCATCTCCCGCATGCCAGTAATCACTCAAACTACTCATATGAGTAAAGAAAAAAGCTACAAATTATTATGGTTTACTTGAAAAGAGCTTTTGGTGAGTCTTTTTCTGTTGTCTACAGACAGTTGTACTATGTACAGTTGTACTAATGCCATCTAGTTGGCAGGGGGGTGGTTTTCTAGCTCACTGATCCCATGATACAGATAAATGGATTGGACTGATCCTCCATTTTTAGTGAATATTTTGCCCTGTTTAAAAACGGGCAGAAACTTTGCTACCTGTGTTTCAACAAGGAGTGTTGGAAAAAAGTATGGTTCCATACTGACAAATATGGCAACTTTTAACACTTGCTACCTGATGCTTAGCACACATCACACTAGCTATTGCTCATTTTCATGAGTAATAAAGCCATCATTCATAAATTTCAAATTTGTATACCTACTCAGAGAACTTCAACTTTGCCCTCTAAACACTACAGCTCATAACTTTACCGTTCGCACAGAAACATTTTACCAGATTATTTGAAGACCTTATTAAAGTTCATAGTAATTCGATGTGATTTTATGCAATTATGCAACATGTTTTGGACACAAAAAGAACACTCTGTTACCATTCCTTGTACATGGAGTACTTTTAATTAATAATTTTATAAGCAAGCTTAATGAAGTGAGGTGGGGAAGGAGACAGAAGGATAAAAATAACAACAAGAACATAAAGCTGTAATAAATTCTAAAACTTTATTGCTTGATGTACCCTGAGAATCTTGGAAGTACAAGTATTTCCCTATGAATTTTGTCCTCTGTTTGCCAAACATTTTAATTTGTTGTTTTTCTAGCACTGAAGAAGCCAGCATGGCTTTACCTTTTCCTTACATTTCTGTTGGTGTGTTAAATTTATACTATTATATTTGTAAAGGTGTCAGCAGCAATGTGCACAGCTCTGGAAACGCAATTGCATACTAGAAAATTGCCATGTAGTCCACCTATTGCTATTCCTTGGTATAAAAGGCATGTTGCTTGTTAATTATACACCACAGTGCATGGAACAGAGGGAAGTCGGGCAGGCAATGAATACACTGAGCCATATTGTTCCCTGTAGTGTGAATAGGAAGAGAATGAAAAGATGCACAAAAAACCTCTTCTAAAATAGAGCAGCACAAACCCCACCCAATACTCCCATCAGTCCTAGGCAAGTTTGTTCTGCGAACAGGAATCACTTGGTGTTGCAGTGAGTGAGGAAGTTTCAGTATTAGAAGGGCAGACTTTACCTCCATGCAGTAAAAGCATCTGAACTTGCGTCTTCTGGACACCTAAAATGCAGCCATTTGCATATGACCATATTTTGTGAAGGGACAAACTCCGTTCGCCAGACTTGCTGTTTTACTGAGCTGCAACTCGGAAGAGAGGAAAACCCTTGCTAACAGTGCTGTAAGCCAAAACAGGCAGACTGTGGCTCGGCTGTGAAGACACCCAGTTAACGCCCTGGGACCACTTGACTGCAAGACAGCAAATGGATGTAGAATAAGGGGGTTGTTACGTTTAGCAAACAAGGCAGGAGATATTACTCAAATATGGTGAACACATGTAACTGAAAAAGAGTCATGATGACTAAATGGGTAAAGAGATGCTGTTTGCAGAGGTAAGGCTCATGGGTGGCTGGCAAAAACACTGACTATAGTAGCTTTCAGCAAGCATGGGAGACTTGCACCAGGAAATTAGCTTTCCTCTCTCTCTCTCTCCACTCACTGAACTCAAGGCATTCCAGAGGATGTTATGATTTTTTAGGTCATTCTCCCTCTCACAGAGCTTAATCTCAACTTTTAAACAAATTGCAGAGGGAAACATTTTGAGTATAAAAAAAAGTAAAATGAAGATTTGCTGCACAAGCCACAAAACCATGAAAAGTTTTTTTTAAGATGACCATCAGAGACAATAGATAGAAAAGAAAAAGAAAGCATATACATAAGAGACGTATTACTGATTATGAGAACAATAAATCACAGACACAGTGCATCAGCACTTAACAGCTGAAGACAGACTATGGAATAGCACCTAGCCACAGAGACAAACTCAAATAAATGTAATCTTAAGTATGGAACAATCTACCCTATATAAGCTGCGCTCACTAAAGAGTAGTCACCCTACACTACTATCAAAAATGGGTGTGTTTGCAGATGCAGTAATGTCAGTGAACATTTTATTGTCATCTCTGTCACTGTTCACTTTATTTTTTACACATACTATAAATTTATATTGATTCTAGACAAAAGAGAGAGCAAAAGGACCATGGCTTTCAAAATTTTTCAGGAGGCTGTACCTAGCTTTCCTCACAGAGGGCCTGATCCAGATTCCCCCCAAGTCAATAAGATGGTTTCCATTCCTTCAGTGTGACTTTGTCCAAAACAAATAAGCATGTAGAAACTTGTACATATCGCCACTCAACTGACCCAAGCATCTGATAGTGATTTGGTGCCAATTTCTTCATCTTGTATTTTTATACTCCATCTTATTTTGACTCCAACATAAAGTGTTCCTGTTCCACAAGCAGAGCTCTTAGGCAACATGTAATAATACAGCTGAATAATACAACTGCAGCAGTTGATAGCAGTTTATTAATTTGTGCAGAGTTTAGTTTCCACTAACTCATGACTATGCAGGTGTATTTTCTAAATTCCCATAAGCATTATAGTCTGGATGAAAACTTCAGAGAAAGGAGCCTTAAATACTGCACAAAGCACAAGAGGACTAGAAGCCTTACCAGATCACAAAGCAGCCCTGCACGGCTCTGTACCACTACAGCCTACACACCCATAAAGGCTCCTCTCCTTGTCTATCAACAATGGCTACTGAAAAGGGGGAGGATGACACATTTATCCCAGAAATTTTAAATTATCCAAGAAATATCCAAGAATATCCAAGGAACAGACAGCTCCCTGTGGAAAAATACCTGCATCATATTGTTTTAACTGCTGTCTTCCAGGCAAAAGACACTGTTGAGAGGCAGTAAACACCACAGCAAGGAAAAAACCAACCAACCAACCAACCAACCAACAAACACTACAACAAAAATTCCACAAAATAAAACCAACCAACCTAAAAACAAAACAAAAAAACCCCCCTAAAAATGAAACCCAAAAAACAAGAGAGCTTGACGGGGAAAGCTTCCTTTTCAGTTGCTCTGAGAAACCTCAGTTCAATCAAACCAATGACAATGAAAGAAGTGGGCTTTTCTTTCGAATTAACATTTAAGGTAAGTCATTTTGTCAGAATAATAGCCTTTTAACTAATGTTTATTTTTCCACCAGATTACACAGGACAGGCTGATTAAAACAAACACTTTGTTAGTTTACCTTTAAATGTGAAACTTAAATCATAATGACCAAGTCCTATATTACTAAGCAACCTTTGAAATGAAAAATGCCTTACTCCTAGAGTAGTTATACTTTATCATACACAGTTTATTTGTCCATGTTCATCTCACTCCACTTTGATATTTGTAATAATATGAATACTTATTGCAAACCTAATTGTGCCATCAAAACAGTAAGAGAACAAAATTTCTATACTAATAATTCAAACAGCAAAACTGGTAAAAATACCAAATGAAATGACAAAATACAATATAGTTTACATTTCACCTTAGCTAAATTTCACAGAGGAGCTTTACACAGAAACAAAAGCATCTTACTCATCTGCAATTGATTTAAGTGCACTCATTGCATAAATCTATTTCATACAATAATGGGGTGGTTTCTCATGCCATCTGTTTAAAACATGTATAAACCGTCAAGCACAAAATTTCTTCTAAAAGCGAGTAAATTCCAGTAATAATGTCCCTCATTTGGAGACAGCGAAGAACTCCAACTATCTGAGGATCTTGCTGTCATCATGAGACCTAAACTGTGTGGCTACAGTGTGCATTCAGAAATACTGTACTTCTGGAGGAGCTCTTCTGCTTGATTTCAATATAAAGAAAGGGGACAGAGTCTTCCCATCAGTTTGTCCTATGCACATATAACAGTAAATCAGCAAGAAAAATCATTTAACTTCATCTGAAAGTTGAATGGAAGGTGGGTACTTTGTAGTTAAAAATATAAATTAAGTAAATGATTGTAAGACTCAAATCTATAAACATGAAGACAAGCAGCTTATTTTCTGAACCTGTGAGTAGCTCTACTGACCCCAATGAAGTAAGTTCAGACTCCTTTTCTGTGGAAAATCAGTCTTACATGAGACATAGCATTTTTTTCAGAGACTAAAACCTGTTTGGGAGTAAACTGAGAATTAAAGTGCATGGATTCCTTCTATCTGATCATATACCAGTGAAATAATAGAGATAATTTGAATAGAGGAGAATAAAAATGGTTTGCATTGGAGATTCAATATTCTATTACTTAAGGATAAAGAATTTCTAATAGCCATTAAAACGAAAATCAAGGAATATATAAATTTTAATTTGGTCTCTGCTTCATATCATAGTGTACTGAAGGCTTTCAAAGTGACTTTTAGAAGCTGGATTTTAGGTGTATGTCATGAAATTAGGAAATGCCAAAGGCAAGAATAATTCGAGCTATTAGCAAACCTAACAATAAAAAATTAGAACATCAAAAATCCCATAGTAAAAAGCTTATGTGGAATTGCTACAGATTAAGGCACTATTGAATAATATTGCTGTTAAAGAAGCCAATTATTTTTATAGACCGAATAAATTTTTCTATGATAATTCATATAAAACTGGTAAATGGTTAACTGCCTTAATAAAAGGGGAAGAGAAATCTCAACATAACAGCAATTTATACAAAACAAGGGGTGATAATGAACAAGAAGAATTAGATACGTGATATCTCCAGGGCACATTATGAGACTACATAAATCTGAAACTTCTGAAGATGATATCCAAAACTGGGGACTGAAAATGAAGAAACTGAATCTTCTCTGTCTTTTTCTTAACATTGGAAAAAAGAGTTTGGCTATGGTCCAAAAGACACTATGAACAGTCAGACCTCAGTGACACTGGGCAAAGATGGCTGTCCATTAGACTTTTTAAATGCTGTATTTGAAGTACTTGGCCTCTTCAAGCCACATATCTTCTAATTTATTTTTTTTAATGGAGCTAAATAGTCCCTATTACATTATTGAAATAATTGCTATTTCGAAACAGAAAACAAGGTCTTTGTGATTGTTCAGTAGTAAGCCTGTTTTTCTCATTTGTGACAATATCAAAATGTTTAGTCAGCAGAAAAAGCAAGGTAGTGAGAAAACACTCATGAAGATCAAATGGGTTCAATAAATTAAGACTCTTACCATAGAACACAAATAGGGTATTTAACATTACCACTAATTGCGCCCAAAATATTTTCTTCTCCCCTAGCTCATAGCTGCAGTAGCTACTGAAAGACTATACGAGCAGCATGAGTAACAAGGGTGTATAGGTTTGTTTGCAATAGTTTCTTAAAAAGGCATCTCTTGAGACCTCTCATTGAATTAAGTCCTCAAACTCAACCTTTGTTTCAAAGAAACATTTATTAGAAGGGATAGCCTCCTCAGAGCTCTCACAAAGAATTTGTCCTTATTCATGAGTAAAACCACATCTGGCTGTATTTAGTAGCCAAACCTACAGTGACTTCAGTAAGTGAAGATTCAGTTTTATTTGTGTCGTCTTTGCCTGACACCACAGGCAAAGATGGATAATTCAACAAAGACTGACTGCATTTGATTATTTTCATGTTGTTCTGGCTCTATGTGTTTTGTTAGAAAGAACAGACTTGGTGAATAAGTTGTTCTTCCACTTTAGCGTTTGCTACTGAGGAACAGAGTGACATTGCAGGAATATGGATGTTCAGGTGTCTTCCTTTTAACTCACCTACCTCTCTCTCTCTCATGCCACTTGAAGAAATTTTGTTTCATCCTGTACAAAGATTTATGATGAGAACAGGATACTTGGTCTCTGCATGACTCTTGGTCTCATACACAACTCACTCCAACTGATCCACATTCTTCTGCTCAGGATGAAATTGATAGTCAAGGAGAATCAAGCATGTTCTATAAAGTTTAAAACCTTTGAGTTCTTTCTTTTTCTTGTTTACATTTTCCTTTGAAGTAACATAAAAAAACCTTGTGCCTGCGGAAGTCAAAAGCAACAGTGTTCAAGATTAGGACAGGAACATACATTGTCTGGAGATGGGTCATAACTAAAAGGGCTATATTTACACTTGACTAGCTAAAAAAGAAGTCCTTTCTGTGGTGTCTTTGAACTATCCGACTTTGGTTGATAAAGTTACAGATTGACACTTGCATTTTTTGCAAAGAAACTGAGTGTCCTTTCTAGGGTTTTTCGTGTAGACTTGGTAAAGATAGCAAAAGGGAGTACAAAGGTCATCGAAGACGTTACCAGTTCTTTATCCAGGTATCAGTTACTCTCAAGAAAATTTGTCTTTGATAGGAGTATGGCTTTTGTTTTCCAACTCTTGGGGCAGGGATGGTTGCATCTCATTGGAGTGCTGGTACAATAGTACATACCCTCAAGCTTTATGATTATTCAGCACCATGAGGACTATTAACCACTGGTAAGACTGCAGTTTGAATTATTGGATTTCAATAACAGTTGCAGACTTAGCCTTTAATCTAATTTCCAGTGTCCTGTTTTATTTCTGCCTCATCTACCATAGTGTCAGCAACACAGAATAAGGCCTTTCCAATTTGCTTACTGACCACTAATAAAACTCAATGCAGAAATCATGGTTTGAAGTCAGTGTTTAACTAAGGACACAGCAAGGCTTTTCCTACAGAGACATTTTAAAAATATTTAATAGTTTGACTTCTTGTAATCTGAAGAATATTTTCACATTAAATGGGTTCAATTAACTAGTGCCTTTCAGAAACTAATAGCGACGAAAAAATAGACTAGTGTTCTTTGTGCTTTTATAAAAAATTAAACATATTAGAATTTTATTTTTTTAAACAAAATCATGTGTATGTGCTCAAGGGATATGTTTCTTTTGCCTGGGAATCTTTTTATAGTAAAAATTTATAATCCATAAAATTTGGAATATTTTGTGATGATGGGCATGTGACTGACAGTGTTACATGAATCAAGAGACTACTTACCTAAAACCTCTTCCCAGTCCCTGACAAGACTAAGCAGAAAATTGGAGGACTGGTTTGGGTTTGTCCTCATAAGTGGTGATCAAAATCCTAGCTTAATGAACTGTTGAGATAAAACACATCATTGCTAAAATTTCAACACTTTTCTTGTTCAGAGATGGTTCTGGAAATCAAGTATTCCCATGTCTGAAATTACAGAGATCCCTTAGCTCTCGTAGATCATTCACTTTCCTAACATTTTGAAGATTAACAGAAGTCATCTGTATTTCCTTTTCTGTTCTTCACTGTCAATCTTTGCAAGTCTTCAGACACTCATCCTTGTAAAGAGTGAAGAAAATAAACAACAAAAAATTAATTGTGTTTAAAATTCTAGATAACCTCCTCTGGATCTCCTCATACGGGGCACCAGTTCTGGATCTCCTCCCGCGGGGCACCAGTTCTGAATCTCCTCCCACGAGGCACCAGTTCTGGTTCCATTTCCATCTGAGGGGCCATTTCCAACGGTTGAAGGTGGATAGGGAGGGGGAAACTCCAGCACCAGGGGTTTCTTCAGGCCCGGATGCTGGAGGGGAGAGGTGCTCACCCCTCCCCCCCACCACGAGGTCCCATGGCAGCCACAGAGACAGCACACCGGGCGTGGAGAGGAGGCAAGAGAGAGTTTATTGTTGGGGTGGTTACATATATAGGTCCTAGGAGGATTCACGGAGTAACCAATTACAAGTCTCAAGGGGCTTAAAGGAACCACCAATCACAGGAAGGGGTTAACAACCAATAGGAAGGGGTTAACAAAGTCCAATGAGAAGACTTCTTGATATCTTCTCTGGACATTCCTGAGACAGAGATAACACTTGCCGTGGGGGGTCTTGGGAAGAAGAAGTATGAGTTAGCAAAGAGACTACAAAAAGCCATTTTGAAACATGTTTAAACAACAGTTTCTCATATACTGCAGATCTACTGCCACATTCTCCAAGATCTTATTTCATTATTTGACCACCTTATTAGTTAAAAAAACCCAAAACCAAAACAAAAAAACAGTATCTAATGGGAATTTCTCAACTTGCATTGGCTTCTTTCCTTCCTACTGTTGTGCAACTCCAAGTGGAGCTTGTTTCTGTCTTCTCTGAATCCTCTGATCATGTCATTATAGACAACAATGAGGTTTCCTCTTCTCTTTCTAAGGCCGAACAGGCCCACCTCCCTCTGTCTCTCCTTGTCCATTGTGTTGTCCAGCCCCTCTTACCAGCATGGTGGCCTCCACTGGGCTGTCTCCAGTGTGTCAACACCTTTTCTGTACTAGTGAACCGCAAACTAGACAGACTAATCCAGATGCTGTCTCCCAAGTGCTGAAAAAAAAGTAAATAACTGCTGGTGGTCAGAAGATTACAGTAATATGTACCAAATGCTTTGCTAAAGTCAAAGCATACAACATATGTTGCCAATCCCATTGTCTCTAGCTCCAATCTCCATGTTGTAGGAGGCACTACTTTGAAATTGTTACAATTCAGAGTCAAGGTGAAAAGAAGTATAACCAGTTCATATTCTCTAGTTTATTCCTTGTTTGTGTTCTGCCCTGCTATGTGTAGATGAATGCCCTTAAGATCATCTCTGTAGTTTCACTCCTGCATGAACTTAGCATTATTTATACCCCTACCTAAGACGAACAGGAAAAATGAAAAGCTGTTAAAACAGAGTAGAAGTATAGAAGCAAATAATAGCAGTTGTCTTCAGTTGTCTTCACATTGGAAAAGTGAATTTTTTTCACTGTTGGCTCGCTCAAACGCTACAAAAGTTTATTTGGAGAGGAATAGGGCCAGTTGTCCCAGTTCACTCAGAGGGAAAAGAAGAATTACAGAGATAACAGAAATAAGATGATCTTCCCCGGCAGTACCGCATAAAGTGTTCTAGAGGAAACAGTTGCTTCATCCCTTCCCAATCTCTCACTGGTTATTACACTGAAATGCACCCCAGACAATCACTATCATAATGAGGTTAACGGATATGATAAATTCAGCAGAAGTGTTCTTTGTTTTTGATTGACTTTGTGGCTGTGAACTTGTAAATTCATCCTTCCCACACTTCACTCTATGACTGACAAATATTTTAGGGCTAATCTGAATATTCATTGACATATATAAAGCTTTTGTGAAATCCTTGAATGAAAATTGTGGCAATAAAAAGTAATATTATTTTGAAAACACCTTAGAGAGGGAGTTCCTTAATTTTCTAGGACACCCCTCTGGTGAAGAGGCATGCAGCTACATCAGATCACAAGAGAAGAGGAGAATGTGCTCAAGCACAGAGGATCCTGTGTACATTTTGCAGAGCCAGAGGGCAACTACTCTGCTGTTGTCTGGCCCACACAAACACCATATCAGAAAAAAAAAAAAAAGAAAAAAGAAAATTTAAACCACATTTTTAATGCGGCAAGATGGAAAAAAGAGTGCCATAAACAATTGGTACTATTCAGTGTATGATATTTTACTCATTTGATATTGTCAGTGTCCTTTTTAAGAGCCATAAAAATCTTAACAGTTGTGCTGCTTTAGGGCTTACACTTAATTGTTGCAAAAAACAAGTGGGAGTCAGTGTAATGAAAGAGGTGCTCTTGCCCTCAAACTCCTTTAGGCACTAAATTAGAGTTCTTCGAAATAGGGCATGGATCAGAACTACCATGTTCTGCTTACTAGGGGAACAGTCATTTTCAGAATAAACAAAAGCCAATGTGTGTTTTCTCACCAGTCCATGGGGATATTCTTTTATTAAATAAATTCTGAAAATACAAAAATCGCAGTGAAAATGAACAGACTCTTTTTTTTTTCCGTAACCTCACTCCTAACTTCCACCTATACTCTACCTGCACACAAGCAACAGTTTCACAGCCATTCTGATCAAGCTGAACAAATCTTCTGCATCAAGAACTGAAGAGCTGGGCACATTCTTAATTATGTTCTAGGCTAGTGAAAGGACAGTATAAAATAATTATTGGCACAGCACGTTAGTGTTTAAGAACAACAGCTTTAAGGCTTAGGGTTATTTTCAGAAAAAAAAATAGCATAAAGTTATATGTGGAAAGGGACAGAGGAAAAAAGCTAACTGCAGAGGAAGAAAAATTACTGAATCACCTGGCCAGCAGACCAAAAAAAAAAGCTGTCTGAGGTAAAGTTACTCAACCTCTCAATTTGCTACTCTTCTGTTCTCAGTTTCGGAGATCACGTAAGTTCTCTATCCTGTCTCCCATCCATCCTGCCTTCAGTGCAGTTTCCCTCCTTCCCCACCTTCTTGCTTTGCTTCTTTCTTCGCTTTGCTAGGTTTAGTTCCTTCCCTTTATGGAATGTCAGCAGCTGGAGAGGAGACCTGTCACACTGCAGAGGAAGGCTGTGCTCAGAGAAGGCCGTGCTGCTCTGCAGAGTTGGGGCAGCAGGGGAAGTCTACCAGAACCTGCACATCTTCCCTGTCACATTCAAACTACTTTGTAGTATTTTTAAACAAATAGGCAAGGGAGAGATTTCTTTAAAACTGCTCTTTCAGTGAGCATCACTGGTTACCAAGCACTGAGCACATATTACCATAAGGGGTAAAGGTTCTTAGGGACTTTTTTATTTTATGGAAGTATAGCTGTGACAGCCTCATGCATGTATATCCAACCAGGGCTGGTTGCACTTTCAGCAGTGTACCTAAAGACACTATTAGCCTCATAACAAGTTTCAAGTATCAAAATTGAATTGCACAACTTAAATACAAAAAGACTAACCTTTTTCAACATTTTATTTTTATTTAAAGAATTGTCACTTTCAGCAGAGGAACAGATTTTGCTTAAATTAAAAAAAAATCAAACAAAATTTCCCAAACTTATCATTTCTAAGTAAAGATAGGACCATCTGCCCACTTACACCAGCTGGGTGTCTGGCCATGAATGTCTGATATTTCATGCCAAAATCAGTAATCAATGGTTTATTATTTATTTATTAATTGTCTACTTACTAAAAAAAAAAAAATCTACTCACAGTCACTTAGTCTGCATAGATCGCAATTCCATGTTTTCCCCCTCATGTAATTTTCAATGCTCCTGAAGAGTAGTGTTGCTGTGCTGGTCCCCACTTCGAAGTCTAATGAAATCCCACCACCACTTCCAGCAGAACTCTAAACAAATGCTACCCTGGGAATCAGACTGTAGTTTTCAAAAGAACACAAATGTTCATTTATCAAAATAATAATATCAACTGCTATTTGAGTGCTTTATTTATATATCATATTTAAGTGGTTAATCAGAAGTAATAGCTTATTATTAAATACAAATGGTTTCTTATTTACATAAGTCAGGCTTCCTTTACTTCTGCCAGTTTTGGCTTCCTTGCTAGCCATCACAGACTGTATTGGCAACCACAGTACCTTCACTGGTCTTGCCAACTTAAGTGGAAATAAATCTGATCTTTATTTTTAAATTGCAGTTTAATATTGCTTAAGTACACAAGACTGATTTGAAAATTTGGGGGTTTATTCCCATTTTTTCTCAGGCCAGCCTTTCCTACACACCTTGGAGTTTCACAGCTTAGTTCTATTGTCCTGTTCACCGACTGATATTTGATCTCATTGCTGCTGTTCCTCAGCACATTGGCGGTACACAGTCACGGGAATTGTAAAAATTAAAGATTTCATCCCTTGCCAATGCAGAATTGTTATTTACTTAGTTTGGGGTATACTTTAATTTTGACTCATTTGGGGACTTTTTTCAATACACCAAGGGTTTGCTTAAACAGGGACACTCAGGAAAGTTAATCCAAAGTAATTAAAACAGTGAATTTAAAGTGGATTAGTTAAACCACATTAAACCCCAGT
>NW_020897695.1:3811319-3907467 GCF_003984885.1 Neopelma chrysocephalum | reverse complement strand
TTTTTTTTTTTATTGTTGTTGGTGAATCCGGCGGCAGGAGACGGAAGTTGAAGGTGTTCATGTTTGGGTTTTTTTTTCCCTCCAGGCCTTGAAAAGAGTTTTTAGGAGCAGCTTGGTTTCACTCCAGTGTTCTTGCCCCAGAGCCTCTCTTCCTCCGTTCTCACCTACCTGACTCAGTTTGTGCTAGCTGTCCAGTTCATTACCATCAGTGGTAGATGTTTAACCATCACACGTGTTTTTCTTTAGGATACAGGAGTTCAAGTGGTGTACAAGTTTGCATTTTAGTGTAAGGGCTGCAATTAGCATATTTTAGCTGTTTGAGAATTTTATACACTTAGATTGCTATACCATACTCATCAGTAGTTTAGTTTAGCTACATGTCCTATGGTATTACACATCCTGGAAGCTTTATGGTCAGCTTTTAAGAGTCAGATCCATCCTCTTGGCATAGCATTACTGTGGTGGTGTATACATGTGAAAGAGGTATACACGTGAAAGAATTGTGTTCCAAAATGTAATGGGAGACAAGGATACATTTCTAGTTATGCCATTCAGCTCCACAGTATCCATTCTCCACTTTACTCTCAGTAATCTTGCTTACCTTCCCTTACAAAGCACTCTGAAACTTGTTTAAAAAGCACCGCGTAAGATAAGTCTCTTGTCAGAGCAATGAAACTTCATTGAAGTTCTTATTTGTCAGTTCTGTTACTTGTCACACGTTAATTCAGCTATTTACTGATAATACTTCCTCTGTGAAAACTGAAGATTCCAAAATATATTCCAATTATGTGGCTCGATTGTTGTTATTGAAAAGATTTTGAAGAATTTGAGGTTCATGCAACATTCCGTTAAATTAGTTCTAGATCCCACCTCTCTCTAAATCATCATCCACTGTTATATTTGCAACTCAGAGGTTGAAATAATACACTGTAAGATATAAAACTGTGCAATAAGAAAATTACATTAATGGTGGGGGATAATGATTTCTGTTTTTGAAACCAGGTTATTTTTTAAGTTTTTGTTAATGTAATAACTGAGTTAACACAGTTGTGGTTACCAGTTGTCAGACTTTTTTTTTTTTTCACTGACACGTGTCCCATGTTTGGCCTAAATGCTGTAACTCTTAAGAGTCATATGTATGTATATAAATAGTAGCGATTGCTAAAGTTATTACAATTAATGTTGTGTTGTAATAGCTTCAGACTGGCAGGTAAACACGTACACAGCCTACTCCATCTAAGCTGGTGAATTTCTAAACTTTTTTGTGTATTTTCTGACTTGAAATTGGTAACTCTGCTATTGAACCAACAACAGGAGCTTACTCTTGTATGTGCTGTGAAGCTATATAGTGAATTTCAGTGCATAGCA
The DNA here is from genome assembly GCF_003984885.1 of Neopelma chrysocephalum. NCBI lineage: Eukaryota > Metazoa > Chordata > Aves > Passeriformes > Pipridae > Neopelma > Neopelma chrysocephalum. The sequence continues at coordinate 3,906,099 of NW_020897695.1, read as the reverse complement.
AAATATGAGACCACAAAGAATTGCTACATTTATATGTAACTGCATAACTGGGAAGATGGTGCATTTTTTTCCCCTCTAGATTTTATAATGGTTTTATATTTAGGTACTACAGATATGGTAAACTCCTGTGAAAACCAAACATTTCAAAAGATATTAATGGCATCCTTTTATTAATGAGATGAAAACAAGAGTCTGTTCTCTAGCTTTGTAGATGGGAAGGCAACTAAACAAGGCTTGTAATGGTAGCTTCGTTCAACAATGAATTAAAATTATGAAATTCTTGTATGTTTTGCTTCATTTCACCTCATGAATCTGAAGAAACCCACAAACTTGATTTTTTACAAACAATTTCTGTGTTTTAGCTGCAGTATTAGCAAAGCTCACTTGTCACGCAGAAATGGTTTAGAGGTTTTCTAAAGGTGCTGTGCCACCTGTGAGAAGGGCACTTACCTTTGAGAAATGTGAGAACATTCTTCTCACATTTTTCCTTCTTTGCATAACCGTGTTGGCTTTACTTGAATGTTCTTTTCTCTTTTGTTTGCACTTGCATCTTTTAGACTCTGGTACCTCATATGTGCAAGGGAAACGTGATGTGGTGGAAATGTGTTACACGTTCTCTGCCTGCCTATGATTTATGCTAATGTAGAGATCATCTTTGCTGTCTCCGGGTTGTTGTTGCTATTACAACTTCATTTTTCACTGGGGAAGGGCTGTGCAAAGAACCGGTTTACACTTGGCCTTGAAAGGAATTCTGTTGACGAAGCCTTAGAAAGTTTACTTTGCGCTCCATCCTGAGGAGTTTTATCTTAAACTGTTAGGTACGCTGCTGTAATTGACAACAGCTGTTGCTGAGAATTGTGGAGGATAGACAGTTTCTAAGATAATCAGTTGCTAGTCCATTTGAGGCTTTGTTGATTAGCGAGTGTAAGAGCATTTTAGATCAGGAGCCAGTGATGTCTGCTGAGTGCAAATGTGGTATGTTATCTAAACTGTTTGACTTAGACTCTGCACTGCTCTGTAGTAAATAAGCTATAGGCTTTGTGTGCTTTTTCTTTCAGGCCAGGAAAGCCCAAAGCAGTTCAGTCTGTAGTCTATAAACATACAGCTCTTCGGCTGAGTTGTGCTTTCAGAGGAGGAGGATAAATGTGATAGAAGGAGTGGCTTGCCCGTGTTTGGTTATTAGGTTAGTGAGGCTTGAACTGTGATCTTGACCTCCAAAAGAAGGGGCATAGCTGCTACCATTTCCAGTTTTAGGAAGGTTGTTATTGTGGTCTGTGTTTTACTTAAGAATGTTTTTATCGCTTACCCAAATGTCTTTATTTTTCTCATGTTGGAACTTCTGTGATCAGCTACTTTTACAAAAAGAACTTGAAAATGATGCAGTTTGATGTCCGCCCATTATAATCTGATAATTCCTACTCTTTTTAGTGATGTTAAACAGAAAGAAGCACGGTTACTCTAAATCTTATGGGAATCCATGTGTGACAGTCTTTGAGGAGAAATGGTTGACTGTATTTGTACTCTGACAGTTGAAACAAGCAAGAGACAAGCTGGAGCAGTTAGTCAAACTACATTCAGACCTTGGAGATGAACATTCAACATTTAGCATTTATTTTGGATAAAGGTTGATGAATTACCAAACAGAATACAAACGGGTATTTTACCTCTGTTAATGGTTAGATGTGGATTTTCCAAAAGCACTGAGACATAACATGACCTGAAGTCTGTTTGAAAATCGTTTGAAAATACTAGGAGGAATCACATGTCATTGATACTGAACTGAATGTAGCAGAAATGAGACAGTATCATGGTGTTCTGTTTAAAAAACACCAACATTTTTTTTCTGTGCTATTTAGTTTGAGAGGCTTTTTGTTGTGTTAATGGGCTGGCAAATCATTATTTTAGGTTTATTAAAGACCATTACTACCACACTACTAATTAATCTAGTTGTGCATGTGAAAAGTTCATGTGCTTGCTTAAAGTGACTTGCATTTAGTACTGCATCTATCTTAATACAAGAACGTTTCACCTTAAATGTACTACAGTGTTGGTTTTTGTCTCAGTGGGTTTGATTTCTGAACTTCTAGTTGGCTAAGCTTTTTTTTTTTTTTAAGTGTATCAAGATAGTGAGAATCTACCATTTACTTTTCTGGATGACTTGTTTCAGTGATTCATCTTTGCCACTATTTAAAAATAAGGCATGCAATTACTGTTTGAATACATTTGAATGCATCTGTCTTTCACTGGTTCTTGTTATCTCATCTGAATTCTTTATCATATCAGACTGCCTTAAAACTTAATTTGTCCCTTTGACACTGTGTTTTCACTCTGCATGGTGGCAGTCCCTAGCATTTAAAGACAGATACAGATTTTTAAAATACATAGTTTTAAAAGAACATCAATAGATCATAGATTTCTGGGCTGACTACTCTAGGACTCTGGGATTAGTTTAACTAGTATGCTGATTTAAAATGTCTGTCTCACAATGTTTTTTAACATCTGATCTGGAACATCTGCTTAACAAATGAGTTGGAAAGAAAATCAATATAATGTGATACGATTATACCATTTTGAATCTTTCCAACTATAGAATGAAAGTATTTATTGACTATTTTTGATCTTTCTGTACGATTTTTAACACTTGTGCCACCTCTGTCAAGTCATGAGCCTCTGCTGTTGTTGAGTGGTTGATACCACTCTTGGTGGTGTCATAGGTGGATGTTTTATGTCTCTCAGATTCTACACTCCGTAATTGTAATTTATGTTGATGCTGATCCAGCCTTCCCTGTTCTACTTTGTTGATCCCACCTTTATTTTTTTTAACTTACACTTTTTTTTAAAAAAACATCAGATTTTAAGCAACTAGGATGAGCTGTAGTCAAAATTTTCCCTTTCATTAGCTGTAGAATTGCCTAACCAAAGATAAAAGCACTCTTAAGGAAGTTTCCATTTTCATGTTTTTCTGTCTAAGATTTTTCTTCCTGATTAATTTTGTTCATAACACTTTTTAGCTTCTGAAATTTTGAAAACTCAGGAATATGAGCATCTATGTGCCTTGTATATTTACATAAATGACAGTAATCTCTATCTGGCTATGTAATCTGATCACAATCAGTAATTCTTAGACTATGCCCAATTTCTACCCCAGTGATTTACTCATTTGAGCTGTTATAATGGAATATATTATAATTTCTTTCTATTGGTTATGGTGAATGCTGTTAGAAAACTGTTGCTAATAATTTTTTAAAACGGGTGTTTTTACTGTTGGCAGCTTAGGATCCTGAGATATTAGGTTTCAGTATTAAAGACTTCAGTTTGACATTTTTCTTTCAGCAGATTAAAAATATGGGCTTACAAAAAAAATCCTGCTGTTCTCTAGTTTGAGCTGCTGGTCTGTAACAGATCTCTACTGTCACCACCTTCTGAGTGAGCTGTTGTATTTAACCCATAGACCCATGTACAGTCAAGATGCTTTGGTTCTGAATTATCGGGTAATGAATGTCTGAATGATGTTTCTTGAAACCTGGATTGTGCCTGCTTGATAATAAGTGTTATTTTTACTTAGCTTCTGGCTTTTACACAAATGGGCTTTTGGGTTTTTCTTTTTCCTGTTGGCAAGAAGTGTAGTTGTGTGATGTGCTCAGAGAATAGACTTGAATTTCAGGAAAGTATGGAATTTGTTTTAAAGAATATTTCTGGAACTGTAGACGTGAATTTTTGGCATTTAGACTTCACTCTGATGTTAGTGTAAGAATTGTACCTGGCATCAGATGAATTGTCATCCAGGCCATTGTTTTGTCACTTAGCAGCCAACAGCAGATGTTTTAAAGGAGCTTACAAAAAACTTCCCAGTTGTGGATTAACTGCCATGCCATGGAGCTTCTCAAATTCTAGTCAATTTATATGGGTTTACGATGCTGATCCTGGGTTTTGTTCTCCATAATAAGTTTCTTGTTGATATGTAATTTTATATAGGTGGGTGTTTTCATTATCCATGGTAATATGTAATTATTTTACAAATTTTACAGTGCTTTGTTAATAATCTACCTTCCCACTGTAATGCTCAGCACCTTTTTCTCAATTGTTAAGAGTAGCTTAAAGCTCAGTAGTTACTTGAGCAACACTGATGATTATTTCTTCTCCACTGTGCTTTAGCTGTGTCAACAACCAGTTTGATTTGCCAGCATGCTGGCCATTTACTTTAACTTCATTAATTTCACATGGTGTTGATGAAGATGATTGTATTCTGGGTTCTGAGATCTTCTGTTAGCACTGGTGGATGTGACCAGTGGCTACTGCATCTGATATGATGTGGATATGCACACTCTATCCTCAGACCTTTTTTTTTTCCACTTGTCATTGTTCACAGTAAGGCAGCATTTATATCTGGCTGAAGATCTGCCTGTGTTTTACTATTGAAGCCTGACAAGTTGCAGAGTTGAAAACTGTTGTTATATTTTCTGATCATCCCCAGTAGATTGTCTTTCAAAATGAATATTATTCTCTTATACAGTTACTAGGTTTTTTATCATCTCTGCTTTAAAAGTTTTCGTGGGTGTCCCCACTGACCTTTCAGATGTAAATTGGACCTCTTTTAAAAATAGAGACTTTTAAGCCTGGAGTGGTATGTTTCGTTATTATTTTGTAATTGTGCTTATATCAGCATGCCTGCTTGCAATATAAAGCTGATTAAGAGGATCCAGTGTCAAGTTGATACTTTGGTTTCTTGTACCTTGCTAGTAACTAAACTTTACCTGGAGTATTTGTGAGTAATGGTTAATAGTTTTGTAGAACCTTTCATCTATAAATGAAAATTATATTAATAATTTTCAGTGAGAGGGAAGTGACTTACTCAAGGCCAAACAACAACTCCGACGGGAAACTTCAGTAAACCTAGATTTTATACTATCCCAGCACTGCTAATACAGGAGTGCACTGTAAAATACTGAATAAATCTTGCAATTTAAATGCCTTGGTTAAATGGGAGAAATGAAGAGTAATTTAAACATGTTAAATAGTAAGCTATGTAAAATAAATTTGAGAAGTAGAGTGATAGAGTAAATATAGTAATGGACCTGCTGGAGCAAGTTCAGAGGAGGACCATGAAGAGGACGCAGAGGGCTGGAGCATCTCTCCTGAAGACAAGCTGAGAGAGTTGGGGGTGTTCAGCCTGGAGAAGGCTTCAGGGACACCTTAGAGCAGCCTTCTGGGACCCAAAGAGGGCTTAGAAAGAGCTGGAGAGGGATTTTTTACAAGGGCATGCAGTGAATAGGACAGGGGTGATGGCTTCAGACTGCAATAGGGTAGCTTTAGATTAGATATTAGCAAGAAATTCTTTACTGTGAGGGTGGTGAGACACTGGAGCAGGTTGCCCAGAAGTTGTGGATGCTCCATTCCTGAAAGTGTTCCATGTCAGGCTGGATGGGGTCCTGAGCAACCTGGTCTAGTGAAAGGTGTCCATGCCCATGGTAGGAGGGATTGGAACAAGATGAACTCTAAGGTCCCTTCCAAACCAAACCAATTCTATGTTTCTGGAATACAAGAAGAATAGTACTAATGCTTATGGGACAATGCAAGTAAACATTTAGTATACTTCTCTTAATATGTATCTGATAAGTTATTTTATAATTGTGCTGGGAATGATAATGGGGCTATTTATTTCTATAGTGAGACAAGTGGCTCTCTGCTGATATTCATGCTTGTTTTGCATGTCTTGCTTCCTATAAAACTTATCTATGCTTTCAGAACGGTGACTTGGGCACCTGCAGCATATACAGCCTGTTATTTCTGTTGGCACCACATACTAAAAAAAAAAATGTGGGAGCCTTGCTTGTTTTTCAGTTATTCATGAGTCAGTAGCATAGTGTTTTCTGCTTTGGTCCTGACTGATTTTTAATTCACATCGCTTACACGTAGGCCTGTGTTGCTAATAAATATACACTGTTTAGGGAAAAGTTAATAAATTCAAATATGTAACTGGGCAATTCTTCTATATATATGTGTATATATATGTGTATTTTTTTGTAGATTAAACCTGGTGCTGCTTGTGACAATTCCTTTTAAAGTTCATTATACCCCATTATCTTTATGTATAATGCATTAAGCAGTCTAGCCTAACAGAACAAAGATTTGAACTTCTTTGATTTTCATTGTCGATTTCACATTTGTGCATAAAACTTACACTGGTTGTCCGTGCCAGTTTTACTGCTTCCTGAAAATATGTAGCAGATAATATCGAAGATATTCTTTTATTTTCAAGTATGCAAAAACCTTGATTCCTGTAAGTTTAATTTTTGTGGCTGGATGAGAGAACTATGGGTGAGCGCAAGTAGAGGAAAGTACAACAAGCAGGAAGTTTCTGACTTCCTGTAATAAGAGGAAACTCATGTCCCAGTCAGTGGAAAGATTTCTTCTGAACATATCAGCAGTATATGTTCATTGGTCATAAAACTCATTTAAAGTGTTCAGTCAAAAGTTAGTGCCTTGAGAACTAAAACCAAAGAAATAAAAAAGCCGTTGGTTTAGATTTGGGTTAGATTGATTTAGGTTGCTGATCGTGTGCACTATAGTTAGGATGAGTTGAATTTTTTTTCAAATGTGCTTTTCAAAGGTAGCAGTCAGTTAGAATAAATGAGGATGTTTTATGAATGAGGGTAAACTTTACCTTTTGTTTGTGAATTTACTTCACAATTTTCTGGAGAAACACATCAGTATGAAATGCCCTTAGAAATTTTATGTTGGTACTTTTCTGTATTACTTTAAGTTTGTTTTTGATAATTCTGTTTTCAGACTAAAAATTCATTCCTATATAGCATTGGTGAAAAATACTATAAATATTTTACTCTTGGTATCTTTCTCAAAAGATTCCCTTCTGTAGTCAGGGTGGGTTTCACCTGGAAGAAGCCTATTTTGATTTTTGGATTTGTACAGTAGTCCCAACTACTATTTATTATACTGCCCATGAGTCTTGGTTTAAAGATTGCTTGATTCAGGTGCAAGATGACAGTTGAGGCTCAACTGCAAGTTAAGGGATTAGAAAGACGTGTAAGGGACAGATGGAATGAGCTATGTTTGGGCAGAATGTACCTGCTGCATTTCCAATTGATTGTCAGCTGCTTGTGGCCCCTTTCATACTATGCATTTTTCAGAACTGTATATGAACCCAAACAGTTTGCTTGTTGCTTTTGGTTCCCACCTTTGATCAGTGAAGTCATTTGCTGATTTGACACATCTTCAAGATAGAGTGTCAAACTTCAGTTTGCAGATATGGAAAAGCTGCCCAGTCTTTTGTCTCTTATGACTTTTGTCTTGAACCTTAATTACGTTCTTTGGGGTGAAGCGCGAGGAATTCTGTAACTGAGAAGAAATGAAAACTTGTATTGGACAGGTACAAGTTAATAGTAATTTTTAATAATTATATCTGATAATGATGTCTGACATATACTTGCTGCAGTCATACTGTCTTTACCCACAAATGCAGAATCCTTTTATCACAAGGTTCGGTCCTTATGAAACTGAGTGAGGAGAAGCAAAGAACAGTAGCAGCCAGCAGCTACTGTCACTGGACATAGCTCCACTTTGACATTTTGCACAACTGGGATGGATTGAGGTACACATACAGAATGAGCAAGTGGCACTTTCAGCTGTTGCAAATCCCACTGAGATGCTGTATTACTTTAATCGCACTTCTGTGCACTCTAAAGCCTTAGTGATTGGAGAAAGTCCTAACTTGTTTTTGGTATCTTAAACATTTTATTCTGGTCTTTAGGGATTTTTAGATAAACTGTCAAAATTTTTGTATATTAGATGGAAAATATGTAGTTCTGCCTATAAGTCAGTATTCAAGACTGACATATGCCAGGAATTAGAGCATGCTGTTGCTGTTTCATAGCTGTTGAGGGAGACTAGATTTTTACATTAATTTACTGTAATAGTGTATGATCAGTCATGGTTGTAATTTCCACTGTGAGTAATTTTATCTGAGAAGAGGGCAAATGTGGGCTGAGTGAACATCATTTTACTACTTGTAACAGCTTACCCAGATTGGGATAAAAGTATGTTGTTAGACTCATGCTATAATTTTTGAATATTGACTGGAGTGCTTAATCTTGTAGAGCTGCTGTTAATTATCATTTAGTCCATAAGCATGTTAGAACACCTCCTAATACAGATGGTCTTTTGCCAGTGTTTCAAGGTAGCTTCCAGTAATACTCGGGATAATCTTCCATTTTCCATTGTGCATAGAAGCTTCAGACTCACACCATCCTCTTCCAGAAGTAATGGATCAGCCTAGCTCAAGCCATATGAGCTTGAGAAAGAACAATGCCTGGATAGGAAGTGGATGACTAGCACTTAAACCAGTGGGTTTGAGAGGAAAGCTTTCAATATAAAGCTTATTAACAGGCATTGAATAGTCTTCTTTTTTTTTTTTTTATTTTTTAAGCACTGAGCATTTATTTTCTATCCCTCTTTCCTGTTTTTCTGCAGTCTTACTCTGCCCTAATGCTTGCAGCCCTGGACTTTCCTAAGCATGAAAGAAGCCAGCATAGTTCTAAGAGTCCATCTTCTGGAAAAATGGAATAAAATCAAAGCCAGCTACACCGAATGTGTGTCTTGAACTGGCCATTACTCATTTTTGTTTTGGTTGATTACAGTGTATGTCTCAATGTTTTGTTTGCCTGATTTTTGTGCATGTCAAGCTCTTCTGCTTCTGTGTTTTCAGGCCACGAGGAGGTCCAGCTGCACCAGAAATAATAATTGTAGGGTAGTGTTGTGGTTTAACCACAACAGGCAGCTAAGCACCACATAACTGCTCACTAGAAAAGAAATGTGGGCTAGGAAGAACAAATATAAGACACGGTAAAGATACAGCATTAGATATTGAAGCAGACTGTACTGGCTCACTGCATTTGTGAAAGTAATGGAACACATAGACTTCTACAGGGGTTTTTACTCAGATTGTCTTCTGTTATTGTTAAATGGTGTGCAATGATAAAGATGTAAACAAAAAGAATAATGTAAATTACTATTGAGAGGCTTGGTCATTAAAGATGAAAACTTTAGCAACCAGGGAGATGAGCATTTTAGAGGCTGTGCACTGCATGGATTGATAGGGAGGCGAGTTGAATCTCATGAGTGAGTGGGATAAATGAGAATTTTTGATATATAGGTAGGTTGAGTCTCATATGTGTAGGTCTTAAGAAAAACAACAAAAACAGTTACTGAGTTTCCGATGAGATCTGAATATGCTGGAAGATGAAGAGGAGCTGATGAAGATCACCTTCTCATTGTGAACCTGAGTTGTGAAAGTGGTGACAAAGATCTATTTGATACTGAGAGGAAAAAGTGGTCAAGGTTTTCTCATTTTTCTCAAACATTCAATTTACTTTAGAAAGAAATATGTCTGTAGTAGTACATTACATTAAGCTGACACTCTTTCTGATGTGCTCAGTATACTATCTATACTTTCTCATCTTAAAAAAAAAAAAAGGACTCAAGTTGCCAGCAAGTCTCCAGATTGCTAATACTGTATTTCAGCTAATGTTTTTTACTCACCCTGACTAGACAACTCTTAAAATTTTTATTCAGGTTAATTTCAGAGTAAGTGAAGGTTGGGTAGCAGTTTCATTTTTTCAATGAGAGAATTTATCTTTCAAAGTCCTGAGTTACACTTCGCAATGATTTCATCATTGAAAAGTATCTTGAACTGACAGCAATAAATTAGCTGCCATTTCACTTGAGACTAATTCCTGTCTACAGTTAAGAATTTTGCTGGGTGAAATGTTATGGCCATGCCAATTTTATACTTGTTCATTTTGCCTACTTTTGAGGGAACTGAAACAAGTGTCAATTCCAGAATTCGTTTTAATAGCTGGTCATGGGTTTGTCATGATTCATGATTCTGTTTATAGCATCCACTGGAGAGTGTCTTTTTATGTAGTGCCTCCTGATATACTAACCTCTTTCCTGTAACTTCAGATATGTTTCTCTAGCTTCACTAATTAATGTTTCAAAGTATTTTTACTTTCATTTGTCATTTGCCTTTTCTGAGGCTGAGTCCTCTGAAACTGTTAGTTCCTCTCAAAGTCTCCGCCACCATTGTGATATAGTGACTTGAAGTCACGGGTAAATGACAGTAAAATGAAATTGAAATGCAAGTAGACTTTCTAATCACATGTACATGTAAACAAATGAAAAAACATGTAAGTGATATCTGTCATCTTGCGTAGGTGAAAGATAGAGGGAGAATGTTTGTCACACTGGACATTTGCTTTCTTACCTTACTCTTGGAGCTCTAGCTGTGCCATCTGGCCTCTTTAGTGTTTCTAAAGTGGACTGTCTTAGAGCAAGAGCTCAAAGTTCACCACCCTGCTGTAAACTCTGTCGTCTATGACAGTTGGTCACGGATCATCTGACTGCCCCGGACCTTGCTGGGCATTGTTGCATCCATGGGCATGTATAAGTTAAAATAGTTTTTGAAAGACTAGTTGTTTTATTAATACTTTGATAAAAGAAGGAAAAAACCCAAATAAAATTGCGAACTCCCTGTGTCCTAAGCTGACCCGTTCAAGGAGAACTGCTTTGTGACCTCTCTAATTGAAAAGGTCTGACATCAAGTTGAATAGCTGCCCCTTGTTAGTGACCCAGCCGCACCTTCATGGTGGTGCAGTGGCAGAGATCTGCCTGCTGTAGGTCGAGAGGGAATGACAGTGATAAGGTGAGATTAAAGCTGGGCTTTTGTTTCCCTCTGCCCATTTAAACCTTAATTTGAAATGCCCTTCTGCAGAAATAGGGCAAATTGTTGGTAACCATGAGGGGCTGCTCAGTGTCTGCCCTGATGTACACATTGTGATCCCACCAAATGACATTTGGCAGGAAATCTAAAAGGAAATGTCTGTCACTAAAAATAAGCAAATAATACCCAATACTGTGCTAGATGTGAATAGATATATCTGAATTAAGTCCCAGTCTGCTGACTGGGCGCAGTGGAAGTTTTAGACTGTACATGGCTTAGAACAGTGCCCTTCGTTGTGTTCAGGTGGATGTCCCCTGATCATGGTCTGCCCAAAGCTGAATTCTCTTTTTGCTTTGAATTTAATTTTTTCTTTATACATCTGATCTTCACACTTTTTAGTGTTCAATAAGGCTGGTATTAGGCCAGGTGATACTGTGTTACTGAGTAATAAAATCTTTTTTCATTCATTAGTTGAAATAGTCATACATGTTGTCATGTATCTTTGACCATTCAGCTGTGATGGATCTTATGTCATCCAGTCTGTCTTGGTTATGACAGTTCATAAAATGCGTTTCCAACTACTGCCTGTTCTCTTAATTCTCTGTGAAATTAAAAAAAGGTGTTGGTTTTTTCATTTACCTCTCTTTCATAAAACCATAGTAGGTACTGGGATATTTTTAATATTTAGTCAGTGTAAGAAGTTCTGTGCATACATATAAGCATTTTAGAATTCTAAATCAGATACGTAAACCTTATCTATATGCATACTATTATAAGTAAGTTATCTTTTTGCTTTTGATGAATCTTGATCCTAAGAAGACATCTGGAGCATTCTGGCCGGAAAACCAGTGCTGTTTCTAGAACAGTATTCAAATGTACATACATGGGGAAAATAAGCTTTCTGTGGTAGTTTGCCACATGGGCTTTCTTTCCCCTTGTTGGTACTGATGCCATAGAATCTTGGAAATTTCTTAACAGTCCTGTAGTTGGACTATATTTACTATCAGCAGAAGGTTTTTCAGGTAGAGAGTGGTTGGACACTGGAACAGGCTCCCCAGGGAAGTGGTCACAGCACCAAGACTGACGAAGTTCAACACACGTTTGGACAACACACTCAGGCACATGGTGTGATTCTTGGGGTGTCTTGTGCAAGGCCAGGAGTAGGACTCGATGATCCTGATGGGTCTCTTCTAACTCAGCATATTCTGTGTTTCTAAACTAAAGCCTACTTTTTAGACATTGCTAACCTTAGTGACATAAAGACAATGTTATGGCAGCTGTGTATATTACAGCTGATGAAATGGTTCATTCTTAGTTTTGGACCGTGGGAACACAACAAAGTTTTGAAATACATGTAAGCACAAGTAAATTGGACTTGCATTTACTAAGAACTTTTTATCTTAGTTTTAGTTCTGTATCTCACTCACTTGATCAGGTTTACAGTCAGTGAATTGGGAATTTTTGTTCAAGGAATCTCTAGTTCAGCATGTGGAATAAAGGAGGGTGAATGAATAACTAGGACTTTGAATGGTGACCCAGACTAATAATTAAACACACACCTATCTTGGTAATCCTTGAATGATGTAATCTTCACATTATCTTGTCATGCGACTAGAAGATGGAGATGCAGCAGATTTTTTTTTTTACTTTTTAAGATCATGTGAAATTTGTATTCAGAGTGTTCTTTTGATCCTGAAAATAATCTCTCATAATAAAAAATGTAAATTTTGGTTGCATTTTCTCAGTTGATATATTTTGCATTAGTAAAAGTACAGAAGATTGGTAAATACAGGGTATAAAAATTACTTGGGCATTATTCTTGCTGTTTATGGTTGAATTGGCCTCAGATTTTGGATTTTAACTGATTTCAGTAGGTAAGCTATTCTCTTTTTATAGTAAGTATTGTTTGCATTGTGTGTGTAAATTTAAGGTAAAAAAGTGTGAATTTGAGGCACTAACCGTGAGTGCCATCACGTGGCATGAACAGGACAACTGCATGATCAGACCCAGCCAGCATGGGTTTATGAAAGGCAAGTCCTACTTGACCAACCGGATCTCTTTTTGTGATAAGATGACATGTTCAGTGGATGATTGAAAGGCTGTGGATGTTGTCTACCTAGACTTCAGTAAGGCCTTTGCCACTGTTTCCCACAGCATTCTGGAGAAACTGGCTGCTTATGGCTTGGATAGGCAGATTCTTTGCTGGGTAAAAAAAAGGCTGTCTGGCCAGGCCCCTGGAGGGGTGGTGAATGGAGTATCCAGCTGGTGGCTGGTCACGAGTGGCGTTCCCTGGGGCTCAGTACTGGGACCAGCCCTGTTTTAATATCTTTATTGATGATATGGATGAGGGGATTGAGTATACTGTTGCTAAGTTTGCAGATGACACGAAGTTGGACAGGAGTTGATCTGCTGGAGAGTAGGAAAGCTCTGCAGAGGGATCTGGACAGGCTGGATCAGTGGGCCAAAACAAGCAGTATGAGGTTCAACAAGACCAAATGCCAAGTCCTGCACTTATCTCACAACAACCCCATGCAGTGCTACAGGCTGGGGGAAGGGTGACTGGAAAGTGGCTCTGGGGGTGCTGGTCAGCTGTCATCTGACTATGAGCCACCAGTGTGCCAGGTGGCCAAGAAGGCCAATGGAATCCTGGCTTGTATCAACAATAGTGTGGCCAACATGACCAGGGCAGTGATTTTTCCCCCTGTACTCAGCACTAGTGAGGCCACACCTCAAATCCTGTGTTTAGTTTTGAGCTCCTCACTACAGGATAGACATTGAGGTGCTGGAGCGTGTCCAGAGGAGGGCAGCAGAGGTCGTTAATGGTCTGGAGCACAAGTCCAGTGAGGAGCAGCTGAGGGAACTGGAATTATTTAGCCTGGAGAAAAGAAGGCTCAGGGGAGACCTTATTACTCTCTACAATTACTTGAAAGGAGGTTGTAGCGAGATGGGGGATAGTCTCTTCTCCCAGGTAACAAGTTACAGGACAAGAGGAAAGGTTTGGATTGGATATTAGCAAAAATTTCGTCACCAGAAGTGTTGGCAGTTTTAAGTTAATGGTTGGATTTGATGATTTTAAAGGTCTTCTGCAACCTAGGCAATTCTATTCTGTTAAAATGAAATGGATATTTGTAATGATAAGCACTCTGGATAGGTAGCCTATGCCATCTTTTTCTGGGAAGCATATGATTTAATGAAATTATTTTACTAAAAAGTATTGTGTATGATGCTGTACATTACTGAAAACAGCTTTATTGATGGTATAGAGTTACTTCAGAGCAGTTCATTTATAAAACCTAGTTCACTTCCTCACAGCATATATTCTTCGGCTTTTTTTAGCATTTGAGAGGATTTCTGTTGTCTTGTTCTGCTGTTCTGAAGGCGTTTGTCTCTGTTACCGAAATTAATTGATCTGACAGGGGTCAGAGGAAATACCTGTTGGTTGTCTGTATGTTTTTGTTGCATGTCAAGCAATATGCTTGTTATCATTATGAATTCTTACATAAAATGGATAATAAAGTGCTGGTATGGCTAAGTGAAGTTAATCGTTACTTTCCAGATGGCTATTAAGCACTTAGTTCCTGGAGTCAAACATTGAAGTCCTGAGCTTCTGAATGCTTAAGATTTGTTCCAGGAAGAGAGAATTGGTCTGTACTTGTGAGTTCTGTTGATGTCAGTGATGGAAAGACCTGCAGCTGAATGAACTTGAACTGACCAATGTAATTATAATCAAGATAAATTTACTGGAGGTGAGAGATGGGAAGAAGAGGTTGTGCAGCAGGTGGTTAAATTAAACTATTGTCTGTCCATTGTTTCTGGCTCTAATTCTAGTGATTAACTGTTTATTTCTGCTGTTACTTTCTGTGGGGGTATGACGTCTGCAGTATGTAAAACTTCATCTCCTTGGTATGGGTTAAAATTTTACTTCAAATAAAGTCATATCTAAAATTAGAAAGTAAACATTAATGAATCTGATTTTTAATGAGTAGCAGCAGAAATCTTATAAATAAACTCTAAAATTACACTGGAAGATACATTGAGAGGGATTTAGTGAATGTAGGCTTTTTAAAAAAAGGATGGGAACACTGATAGGATATAAGAAGTGATGTTGAGAATCAGGAGCTCAGGAAGGATAACTAAGAGTAACTTATGAACAGAAAATATGGTATTTTTAATTACCTTTATATTAATTAAAAGCATGAAATGATGTATCATAAGGCTGTTAACCTTTAAATGGGACTCTGATTCTGACCTGTGTCAGTGAAGTCTTGTGGGTAGCAATCCAATTTCCATGTGACTAATAAAACACAGATACTTTGGAGTTTAGTCAGTGAACAAATCTGAACTATTGTTCAGATTTAGATAGTGAAAGAAAAAAAACCCTGATGGATTAGAAGCTGGTTAAAAACTTCAAAGCATCTATTAGTAAGAAGTATTGGTACTGGCATTTGGGTGAAAGAAGGAAAAATAAAATTAGTTAGGAAAACCAGTCCTTATGGGCTTAGGCCATATACATTTACCTTGCTAGTGCTTTTTTACTGTGATTAAAAACTTCCAGAGCTCATGACATCAAAAAAATCCATTGTGCGGAAAAAATTAAAAGATTCCTTATTGTTGGCTGTGGTGTTATGTTTGGCTTTGAAGAACCTGACTTGTTTTACAGTTTCAGTCAAAGATCAACGCAATCATTTGAGCCTTGACTTCCAGGAGTCTGACAGAGCTGGCGGCATTTTCTTCTGTCAGGCTTTTGTTGTTTAAGATCAACTCTTTGACTCACTGACACCATAATGAGGAGTAAACAAGCCCTATTTCTTTGCGACAATTTGTAGTATGTTTTTAGTGGATTCTGAATTTAGCAGTTTTGGTTTAACACTTGTTAAATCATTAGCTGTAGTAAACTTATTTACTAGTGGTAATAATTGTGTCGAGGAAATTAGTATCACAGCCTATCACAGACCCCTGTAGAGGGTTTTATCTTTGGTCCTGATGTATCAGCTTTGGCTCTCTGCTGGTACCTGTCTGCTTGCTTCAAAATATCATCTTCCTAGTTCTCCTGCTTTTAACCACTCATTTATAGTCATTGAATTTCAAATGTCCTTCTTGACCTTTTGTCCCAATGATAAATGTGTTAGATAATTGCAGGTCCACATGTGTTTCTGATCAACTACGTGAGTGAACGTTCTAATACATGGTTTTATAAATATATGTCTGTCTGAGAGTAGGTACTCAACAGTGTTTAGAGGATACAATGTTGCAGAGAAGCAAAGGTTTAAATGTCATGTAATTTCTGTGATTGGAGAAAATAAGAGTGATATCCCTTAAAACTACCTTAAGAGTCAACATCTATGAGTACTGATCCTATCCAGCAGATATATAAACATCTGAAGCCTTCTGGATGTCTGATATTAAAAAGAAGACATGATTTTGTGTCTTGCAGAACCTTCAATAAAAATAAATTTTTTTAAAAAAAAATATTTAATTTAGAATTCCATTGATTTTCATTTTTATTCTGTGTTCTAACCAAACAAATATTATCTTTTTTTACTTCTCAGTGGTCAGTTGGTGTCTGTTCACCATGCAGCTTACTGTTCATTGATGATATTTTCAGCAGACCTGAAAGTTATGAGAATTAGGTAACAAGACTTAAAGGAAAGTTGTGTTGGCCTAATTACTTGAGGAGATTTGGGTCTTGTATTCCGAATTTCATATGGAATGAACTAAAGCATTATTTCCATGATTTTTCAGACTTCTATACATTCATTAATTAGTGTTCAGATCTGTCATTAATAAATGAAATTGTATATTCAGAATACAAAACAGATTACCTGCTTATTTATATGGAAAGTAATGAAGATTGGATAATTCTGGATATCCTTCACTGGGACTTTGTTGTAAAGTTTTAGATAAGCAAGTAGTCTCTTTGGGATGAGAAAAAAAGAAACCTTTTTCCAGGCATCCATCCCAAGGTTAATATAGTGAAGTTGGTCTTAAGTAAATCAACTGTTTGTGTTCCTTGATTTGAGGTTCTGTGAACAATTCCATGCAGACATAAGCTTTCCACTCAGTGAACAAAAAGACAGGAAGGGAAAAAATCTCAGATAGTTTGAAAATACTAAGTTGAGGAAACTCTTGCATGATGGAATGATGTTGCCATTGCCAACACTTTGTTTTTGACTACTACTTCAGTTGGTAGAGGAATTCCATTGGTTATGGGAGACCAGGTTCAATAAAGTCCTTTTTGCACCTGAGAATTATCTTTGATCTGTTACTTTGAGGTTGCTGCTGGAAGTTTTGGTTATGACATGCTTGTAGTCTCCTGTCTAATAAAGTTTCCAGCTGTAGAAGTTAGAAATTCACTGAGGCTCAAAATGGAATTCAGGGGACCTACTAATGGGTGATCATCGTAATTATCAGAGAGAAGAATAATTCTCAGTGTTTCCCTGACAATATACATTTTTAGCTGAAGTGAGGCAGAGGTAAGAGTGAGAGTGCAAATGGCGGCTCTCAAGCAGAGAAGGGATTGGTTTCTTTGCTTTGTGTCAGTCCTTAAACCACATGCACCTTAATACAAAGGGGGTGCAAACTGCCTTTATAGATTGAGTAAGATGTATCATAATCATTGCCAAATACTGATCAAACTGGAGACTGATAAAAGTTGCAGCTCACATAATTTATTTTCTATTCCACTGGTAGTTGTAACTATAGGAGAATATAATACCTAGTTCATTAAACAGTTTAATTAATATTTCTAAACGTAATAAAGGTAAAAATGTGTCTGTGTTGAGTTGAATTAACTTTAAAAGGCATTCAGACAAGTATGTTTTGTTAATCATCAATTACTATCAATAGTGAAGGTTCTGTATGGAAAATAATGAGGGTCCTAAATTAGACATGGCACAATGACAAACTTTTTATTTAGTTGGAAAAATTTATTTTGTTGTTTTCAGGTCATACTGTAGCCTGAAATACCTAATCTGTAATGCCTGAAGAAGAAAGAATAACAACTATTTCTTCCCCTCTTAGAAATTAGATACACAGTTGCTGTCTGAAGCGCTTTATCCAATTTAACTTTAACCTTTGGAGTTCTTTTCTTCTCTAATATAAGAACTTATATTCTGTATTTCATTCCATTAATGAAGTACTAAATCTGGCTCAAATGTTTTCATATAAGAGTTAAATGATACATAATGCTTATTCAAGTTCCTCTGCTGCTATGTAACTTATTACCTATAGGATTCACATTAATGTCCATTATCTTGAAAATCTTATGAAATTTTCACAGTTGTATTTTCCAATGTCTTTTGTGGTTAGATTGTTGAAAAAAACCCAAACCAAAGGAAAACAAAAACAAACAGGAAAAGGGAAAGAAAGAAAAAAAAGGCAAGGGATTTCATTTTTCTTACTTGCCACCAGTTTAGGCAATTTGTCTTCTTGAGCAATATTACTTCTTGAATTAAATACCGACATTTAAGTTTCTGTTAGTTGAATCTTGCCTTCTCTTTACTGTTTTATGGTATGCTGACAAAATTACAGCATTTTCAACAATTAATCCATTTTTTTCCAGGTAAACCTGGCATTCATTAGCTTTCTAATTCTTCTGAGTGATTTGCAGGACATAGCAACGTCTGACATGTGCTTTTGTCTTTTGTAGACCAGATGTTTTTACCCCTTTGTATTTAAAGGTGAAGCCCTGATTTTTATTTCACTAATAATATATTATTCTATGAATTTAATCTGTTTGGGGATTTGAGTTAAAAAACTGTTCCTGGTCTTACCTTAGTGGATAGACCAAAAACCTTTATATAGTGCTTGCTAACAGAGTTGGCTATACTTTTGATGAATATGGATAAATGTATAGTCCAGTGCTTTGTTCCATTCCTCTAATTTATGACACCAGTAATAATAGATGATGAATGAGATATCCAAAACATTAATAAATTATCTGAAGATGTGTACTAAATCAAAGAGGAGGAGACTAAGAAATAATCTCATATAATGCCTCCAAGAAAAGTAAGCTAATTCCAGAGTCATTTATTCAGCAATATGCAAAAACCCTGAGAAATTTGTTGAAATTGAACTGCTATAGTTAGTATGAGATTAATATAACTCAGCATTTCAAATGTGCTGTTATAGATATTTGGCTCACCAGATTCAAGTGGCAAGAGATGTAAAACTTACAGACTAAAATCACTCTTAAATGTTTGAGTTAAAGCGTTGAGTTTAAGCATGTTTAAAATAAAATAGAGCAATTTTGCTTTACACTGATGATACTTACATCCTTTTCCCTAAATTCATCTATCCACTAACAGGATTGAAATTTGCAGCAGTTTTCTGCTGTGGTTTGCATTCACTGACTTGATGATTCTGTGTAAAATAGTCACTTGTTCTAAGAGAAACTGTGCAGCCTTTCATTTTTCTTAAAGTCAAGTTTCCATGTTTTGTCCGTTTGGAAGCCACAAGCCTTAGTTCTGGTGACATCAAGAGTCTCAGAAGGAATATTTATGTCAGAAGAGGCATTGGCTGCTTATGCAGTATTCATGTTCCATTTTGTTAAAGACAGGGAGCATCAAAGGAGTGGGTTGGTTTTATGCGAGCAAACTATTCTTATTAATCTCTTTCTTAATGTTAGTAAGTCCATTTAAATTTAGTCACCATTATAAAATGGAGTGAGATTTAGGGAGTGCTGGTAGACATAAAACACCCTGGTGGTGGTGTAACATTTTCCATTTCACAAATTGACACTTGGAGGGTTTATGAGTGTGGTTTTCATCACATTTAGACAACCTGTGTGTGGGCTTAGATTTGTCATCAAAATGATCAATACGTCTTTTGTCCTCCCCTTGTTCTTATTTTTTGATATTTTTCCATCCCTGCCTTGTAACCTTTGCTGTAGTTTATATGGCTGTACAGAACTGATCCAGCTGATAATGTGTTTTTTCTTTGTTGAGGTTATACAGTGATTTGCAAAGTAGTTAAATATTTTTAGTATGAAGTTAACTAAACATTCTAAAGACTATACCTTCTACATCAAAAAGAATGGAAAACCCATATCCTTTATGATTTCCAGTCAAATCTGATCACCTGTGGATACAGGTAATTAAACTTACCTACCTAGTTGTGTTAAATTTACCCATTTCAGTGTTTATGTCTTATGTGTGCACTAGTGCCCAAGAACATATTATTGTGCAACAGAACCAGTATAGTAAGTGGTTTTCTATATTTCATGGATTCAACGTCATTTTTTGTGTCTATTATGCATAGACAGTTGGATCTAAGTCATCTAAGTTGTACTGAACTTCTGAATTTTTTTTTGTCTCCGTTGCCTCTGTCATGATTCCTGTAAGAGTCTCAGTGATCCAAACTAGCCATAGCATCTGGATGGTGGCATGCTATCCCTGAACTCATAATGTTTGTCTTTCAACTGGAAAATTTTTGGCTATGCTACCTTCTCATTTCCTAGAGTGTGTTTTATTGGTCTTCTTTCTACACATAGCCTTAATTTAACCTTTAACTGTGGAATTTAGTGTAGTTGCAATTCTTTACGTGAAAGTTGTCATCAGAAGGTGTCATCAGTTGCTTTCTACTTTTTGTTTCCTCTCAGTTTTTAGTAATTTAGTAATTAGTGATTAGAGTGGAATGGATTCCCTCTTTCTGCAGACCTACAGGCTTTCTCATTATTTTCAGGATGAAGTCAAGATCTGTTGAAAATCAAGATGATGTTTCCCAATAAGGGAAAGGTTGAAGAGAATTTATTTGCCTTATCAGTATTGGTTATGATGCCAGACCAGCTTAAGGAAAATACCTATTAAGTAAGCAACAGAATCCTACCATATATTCACTAACTTTCTCATTATTTTAAGGTGGCAGTCAAGGCTTTTTAAAAATCAGAGCTGAAGTCCATTAAATAGTGTTTTAGAGGTTAAGGTGCTTGCTCATGATATGGTAACATAGATTTGAGTTTTTTCTGTCCCTGGTCCACTGTAGGAACTTGAATAAGCATTATGTATCTATGTGAATGCTCTAGTGTCTCTGTTGCTTTTTATTGAGGAAAATATGTCTCAGAATCTCATGGTGTATAATTCTCACTTGAAATTAATTGGAGCAGCAAGGCAAAAAGAGAATGGTAGCAGAACTTGGAGTGTACAACGCTCACCTGGTTAAAAGTTGAATACAGTCTGCACCTCCATCAATTATTTATAGAAAGTAGAAAGATTTTGTATTTTGCAAATTGAAATACTTATATTGATATTAAAATAGACTGAGAAAGGGATTCAGCAGGTCTTGCTTTACCAAAACTGGAGCATAATCCTTTAGTCCAATAACAATTAAGACCTAACTTACGAGAGCCCTTCTGTAGAACAAGACACGACCTGGTCTTTTTGAGGGTAAGATGCAATATCCACTCTTTTGTACATACCATTAATTGTGGAAGATAATGATTGCACACTGTATAAACTTAGATAATAGTCAGTTCTTCACGTGAAAATTTCTCCAGTTTGTAGTTTTGTATTTTATGCTTTAATGGAAAGAGTATCACAAATAAAAATATAATTGCAAAGAATAAATTTTCAGCCATGTAAAAAAAGAGTAACCGATTCAGTTAATATGTTTTCTGTTGACAACAGGAATGTTTTGGCCTTAACTGTGTTATTTGAAAAACGAGGATCTTAAATGTAAGGTTGTACTCTGTCATATATATTAAAATCAAGAATTGCATGACTAAGGTTCTTTGAAAAATAGCAATGAACTTTTAAGTAGCAAATGTGAATGTTTAATAAATGTAAGTTACTTGTTTGCCCAGTCCATTTATTTAAGCATAAATTAGGTTTCATAATTTCTAATTCATAGAAAATACGTTGTTTTAATAAGTTTTAAACACAATAGAAGAGTGCCTTTAATTGGAAAACCAAATCTTGCTACCATAGTAAAGATCCCTTAGTTTGGAGTACTTCCAGGTTAACGTGTTATGAAGAAGTTCACAGTGAATACTGCAAATCAATACAGTGAAGGGTTAATTGTGAAAACCGATATGTTTTCTTATAAATCAAGAGGTTGATAAAATGTACACTTACTGTTGATCATTAGAATACAAAACTATCTGTTAAAATCAATTAACATGCATATCTGATGACTGATTGTATAAATATGAAAGTCAAATAATTGTAATCGTTAACCATGGCTTCAGGTCATATGAGTTGTCAGCTCAAAAAAACTAGAGGAGAAAGAGGTTGATTTGCATATATTTAATGTGGCATGCTGTACATGTGGGAATTGAGATAAACCTTTGCTAATAATCTGCTTGTTTTTATCTAAAAATCAACTAGGAAACTTGGATTATAACAGTGAAGTGATCTATGTTTTGTATTTATAGCAGTTGATTCAGTAGTTTGGGATTTAACATTTTACTGTGTTTTAATATTTTAAAATTGATTTTTTATTAAGAGACAATTGGAAGAAGCTGGTTAAAAAGTTATTCAGAAATACTCAAAGTTCTTACTGGGAACAGACTCAAAATTATCCTCTAACAGATTGTGAGACTGAGTTACTTTTACAGTTTTTAGTTACACTTATCAATATGTATAGCAAACACTTTTTTTACTTTTTATTATTAAAAATAAATCAGAGATATGTTAACAATTTTAGTGAAGTACTGTACTGAGTCACAAAACTATCTTTCTATGTGTAGTGGACCAAACAGTTAATTTTTAATTGAATTTATCATTTGTAATAAATACAGGGAGGGATTTGTGGCAGAAGAATGGGTCTTCTGGCCTGGAAAGGATTTATGCATTATTTAAGTTTCTGAATGTAATAATCCATTGCAAGGATGGTTTGGTTTGGTTTGTTTTTTTCATTGATAATGCAAAATACTTCATGTAACTTATAACAATTCCAAGAATCCTTGAAAAGTGAGTCAGAATATAGCAGTCAGTACCTTACATTAACTATAATTCGGTTAATTAGGTCTGGTCAGCCTTTCTCTTTTCCCCTGTTTACTCTTGAATGTTAAAAAAAATCCTAAATTAAATCCAGTTCCTTGCATTATCACCCAAATTAACTTGACTGCCAACAACATGGCCTCCTCTGAGTAGCACTCAGCTTCTTGGGTTTGGCAGAGTACAGAATGTACACAATTACTTGATCTTTGCTGTTCTTGCTCTGTCAATTACACCTGAATGGCAATGCCTTTTGCTTTAGTGTTCTCTTGACAAATCTTTCTCGTGATCTGTTGCATAAAGGCACCTAAACAATGTTCAAGGGTTGGAGGGTAAAGGACCAGCTGGTAGAAGAGAGGAATGGAATCAAATTCAGTTTCCGTCCTTTGCCTCTTGTGTAGGATGGAATTTGCATGTGATTGCAAGAGAGAGAAAGTTGGCAGTATCCCAGGTCATCGGCTATTTTGTGTCCTTTCTTAAAATGATTTGCATGTCTTATTTGATCAGGGAATTATGACCATCTAACTTAGACAGAAGTAGTTGTGTGATGAGGTGAGTTCTGTAACCACAGATTAGAAACGCAAATTAAACATGAAAGTAATTAAAAACGAAATAAATTTTAAAAGGAAGAAAAAATGTGTGTGTCAGGTGTCACTAACTGTAATTACAGTTTTAGTTCCACTACAACTCACTGGTGAAAAATCACTTTGCTACCAGAGGTTCTAAAGCTGCAGATGAATGATCTCTGACTAAGTGGTTCTCCCTGTAGAAGGTCTGATTCCAGAACCTCAGGATCATTCCTGAGCCATTATATGTCCCAGTAATTCTCAAAATCTTTCAACGTGTGACAGCATAGACTGCTTTTACAAGGACCCATGGCTTTTGAAAAGAAGCATTTGGGATATATATGATTTGTTTAGGGGGTGGATGGGATTCACAGATGTGGTGTGGGAATGAATTGTCATTTTCAAACAGAAATCTGTGCACTAAAAGACAATACCTTAATAAAAAAAAGTCTCATTTGTCCCACTTCAGAAACACATACTGTGAGAAGAAAGTGCTTCATGTTCCTTAAAATATAGAAGTTTTTGTACTTTAGTGTCTTGGGGCTTGCAGTGTTATTAGCTCAAAGGGGAGGTATGCTTTTTCATGATGACTATATTTAGCCAGGAGGAATAGTCCTTTTTAAAGCAAATTGAAATGAGTGTATGAGAGCGTGAAATTATCAGCAGCGCTGGTGCACATTTACATTACTTCTACATAGTCTTTTGAATGACCACACAACAGAACAAGTACTTCATTTCCACTGTGTTGATTTTTCTTGACAAAACATGGCAGTCTATCCAAAGTAGGGTGTTTAGCCAAGATAAATATAAAATTTATGATTAAGCAAAGTGTTTCCTTATTATAATCCCTAAAGAGACTTTGAGACTTGTTAAATATAATGTGCCCAGGTAGTTTTAAGAGTAAATTATCCTTTATGCTTTTAAATGCTGAAATACAACAACACCATGAGCAATTTGAGATATTACTTGCAGAAACAACACTGCATACTGATTTCCTTCGAAACAAGTAGCAAAATCTGTGCATATATACAATATATAACCTCAAGTTTGATGTATTCCTTCAGTTGTACAGTCCAGTCTAGAGAAGAATCCATGTCAGTAGCATGGTTTTTAAAACTGTCTCGCTCTTTCCTGTATGTAATGTGTGTTATGGAAGAAAGCAAATAAACCTTTTTGACAGAATGGATAAAAATTGATAACATGATTACACTTCTGGCACATTTCTTCAACTGTTGTATTTACAGAATACCACTTTGAAGAAAGCTATGGTGACTGTCAATATTATTTATTAAAATAAAAGGTGAATGAACATTGATTCAGGAGAAGAGTGGATTTTGACCTTTGTGGTACCAGTGTTGGTTTTGGAGTGCAGTATTCTAATTAAATTGTGAATGTACTTAGATAGTGGATATTAAATGATCTCACTGTATTCTTTCAAGGACTATGAACTTCCAGAATCAAGGATAACATTAGATGTCAGCCAAGTATTTTGTCCTTCTCGTGGTTTGTCTTTACATCTGAATTAGTGCCAGTTTGCACAGATTGTGTGTCAGCTTAAATACAAGAAACAGGCCTCAGTCTGCTTGAACTCGTTCCACCAAAGACTTCTAAAAACTTTCGGTAGTCTGCAAACTGTAATGGTTGTTTCACATTAAGTTGCTTTGTAGAATTATAAAACGGCTTTCCGTGTGCTTTCAAATAAAATGTTGTCATCTGCTAATGAATGAGATACCATCTGTAATAATTAAGGTTATTCTACTTGTTTTCCCCCTGCAGCAAAACTTCTGAAGGTTTGCAGAAGACAATAAGAGAACCACCAAGAAGGCTATTGCAGTGTGGTAAGTACTGCACCCAAGAAAAAAAAAGAAATATATGAATTAAGAATGTTGTAAAGAGATTTTCATTTTTTGGGGGGGAAAACAAGCTACATAAAGGGATTACGTGTAAAATACAGAGCAGGATGTATTGTAGCAATCAAGTTAATAATTTACAAGGGAAAAACTGCACTCTTGTAAAATCTAAAATTGTATCCTTGTGCAGTGTAATCAGAAATTCACCAATAGCAGTGAAAAATATTTCTCTATCCACCAAAGATTGATCTAGTTTATATACATTTGTTTATTTAAAACTATCAGAATTTAGAAAATCATTGCAGTTTTGTAGGTTTGTCATTTGTTTTAGTGACTTATTGTTTAGGTTATTTTGCAGAATTATTTATTTGCTGATTTATTTATGTATTTCATTATTTATTTATTTGATTATTTAGTAAATTATTTATCTGATGAATTATTAATACATCTTCATGACATGCTTTAAATTATTTATAACTTAATTTTGAGTTTATTGCTTTTCGACGCTGCATTGTTACTGACTAGTTTTGATTTTTTTTTTCTTGGTTCTTGAAAATTAAAGTACTAGCTCTAAGGCAAAAGTATATTCTTTGCGGAATCCATAGACAGTTTTCAATGAAGTAATTTACCATGTAGATACTAATTTTGTTTAGTTTTATATTGTTTAATACCACTTTTCTACTTATTTAGCTTTTACTCCTATGATTTCATAGGCATGTCAAGATCAAATGAGTGACCTTTAAGGGGCAAAGATAAATGTTTACTTTAAAACGTGTAGAAACAGAGTAGTTTTATTTTTCCCTTAGTAAGTACTCTTTAATTATTCTTAAGTTATCTTGATACATTTTTGTCCAAATAAAATGGATGCTTTTAAAAAGACTCTTGATATTTGAACTAATACATTTAATTTCTAATAAGAAAATAAAATATTCAGATTAATAACTCATATGGAGAGTTCTTTCTTAGTGGTGAGGTTTTAAATACATGGGGAGGAATGGTGATATCTTTAGACACATGCAGAAGGAGATACATGTCGAGGGGGGAAAGGTGGATAGTAGGGCTTTTTTTCCCCATGGTGTTTTTTGCATGCATAGGAATTTATAGGCTCTGAAAATTCAGCGTCTGTGTTGTTGTATGTAAACTACTTTCAGGTTCTGTGATCTCAAAGAATCATTTCTAGTGCACAACATAGTGTGAAACCTGTTTTTGTATTCCTTTCTTTTGCCAATCAAAAAGGTCTAAAATGTCACCTTTTTACTCTAGAGTCTTAAGTGAATATATAAAAGCAGTGTAAGGGGTCAGTTTTGTAGGCTTTACATATGAGCACCAGCTCAACAGTTTAAAATTGGTGCCTGGGATCACAATGTGACTCTGAACCCATTCTGACTGATGGGCTTTTGAGAACAGATGAGCCGCCTTGTTCCTGAAGTTGTCTCTTTGCCTCAGTTCCCAATGAGTAACTCATTGGGCAGTCGGAAGCCACCTTGCAGGAGAGGGCTATAACTGACAGCCCTGTTTCAGAGCTGTAATGAATAGGGCAAAACAGCAGTTCCTCTGCAAAAGTACCGTGTGCATAATGTGGCCTTTATTCTGTTTAGTGCTTGAAATGAATTACTATATACTTTAAAGTTTTAACACAGCATGGAAAGGCTGCATTGTACATTTCAGGTTTCAATGCTGTTGAAATACAGTAGAAATGGCCTCTGTAGACAGGTTTCACTATAGAACTTAAATTATGCATGTGTATATCCAAATTCCTTATTTTGAAATATTGAATGTATGAATATTTAATTTGTATCTTGCTTTAGTATCTTCATATGCTTGCCTTAAAGGAAGCTGTTTCCTTTGATTTATATACATGGATAAAAATGTGTGTACAGTATGTATCAATGGTTTTTCTCTCTATGGTGTTAGATGAACAGCTTTAGATAATGATAGCTACTGATTTTTGTTCTGCAGCTTGCTACCATTGTATAAAACGTAAATTTGTCGTATTTGTTCTATTAATTTTACTTGAATTTCAAATTCATTTGCTTTCCAGAAATATTTTCTTAATTACATGCATTAAGAAAAGTCAAATATGTTACAGATCTTAATGATGCAGTATTTTTGGTCTGTGCACAGTAACAAAGCTCTGAGTGTTATTATTTGGGGCAGAGTTCCAATCTGAAATTTACATTTCTCCTTATTTGAATGTTTTCACTGAAGCTGAGAACTCCGAGGGAGTTCCTCTACATATACTAGTTTATGGAACATGCTCTATGAAATTTAGTACACTTTCATTTCCTTTTGTAAATGAAGTCTTATTGTTGAATAAGACCTATTATAAGCAGTTACAAAGGTAAGTGCTGTCAGTGCATTCTGCCACCAGTTTCTTGGAGTATGAAACACTGCCTGAAAGACGTGCTACTACTGTTATGGGGTAATATAACGCAGCTTATGTGTTGGCACTGAAAGTAGCTACTTCATAATGATGACAAGTGAAAGTACAGCCAAAGGTCACATTAAACAAGAGATTTCTTTCACACCTCATCCATTTTCTGGATGTGGTATGAAAATAGCTTTGTTCCCTACACTTCAGTATTTTTAAAAAAAGAAGTTATCATTAAAGAGGTTTTTTATGCCTTGTATATTACTTAGTTGATGTTTTAGGAGATAGACTATGGAATCCTAGCATGCTAAATTGATGCTACAAAAGTGTTTGAAATTAGCTTAAATTTTGGTTGCAGTTAGACAACACAAGTACATTTCACTACGTTTTTTGGTTTGCAGATTTGCTTAAATACATAGCTTTGAGTTCTGGAAAAAGAACTATTGGTGTGTGTCGTGGTTTAACCCAGCTGGCAGCTAAGTACCTTGTAGCCACTTGCTCGCTCCTCTCTCTACCTTGATAGGATGGAGAGGAGAATTGAAAAAAGGTAAAACCCATGAGATAAGAACAGTTTAATAGTTGAAATAAAGTAAAATATAATAATGATGCTAATGATTATGATAATAACATAATAATAATAATGAGAAGGGGGACAGCAAAAAGAAAGGAGGAATGAAATCCAAGACAAGGTAATGCACAATAAAATAGCTCAGCAGATGCTGACTAATGCCCAGCCTGTCCTGAGCAGAGATCAGTCCCTCCTGGCCAACTTCCCCCAGTTTATATACTGGGCATGACATTCTAGGATATGGAATATCCTTTTGGCCAGTTTGCGTCAGCCGTCCTGGCCGTGCTCCCTCATGACTTCTTGTGCACCTCCTCACTGGCAGAGCATGAGACACTGAAAAGCCCTTGACTTAGAGTAAGTACTGCTTAACAACAACTAAAACATCAGTATCTTATCAACATTATTTGCGTCCTAAATCCAAAATGCAGCACTGTACCATCTACTAAGGAAGAAAATTAACTCTATCCCAGCCAAAACCAGGCAGTGTGCAAAGTGGTATTTATATTAGTGTTGCTTAACTATGGGTTTATTCTTCTTTTTGTATCAATTAAAAAGAAAGATACAGATTTTTTTTTTTTCTGATTTAGGATCTGTTCAGAAATACAAAGAGAATGAACCTATCTGTGTTGACAGACAGTTTCTTAGCTGTGCTTTAAAGAAATCCTACCAGTATTGTGAAAGGATGATTTGCACTGAAAATGGCCGACCAGGATGCTAAAATAAGGTGTCATTTAAGAAAAATGATTAGTAAGTATTAGATAATGAAAATGAAGCTGACTTGTTTCACAGAGGGTGCTGAACAGTTAGGAGATACTGGTTGGGAAGCCTACATCTGATGTATTATTGGTAGGTGTATTTCTGTTCTAATCTAACTCCATAGAAATCGCAGAAGCCATATTAAGCTCTTCTTCAATTTATGTCATACAGATAAAAGAATTTGCATCTCATGAGTCACATATTTCCTGATGTATCTTTAATACAGCCATTTTTAGTATTTTTTTGCCTCTTTCCTCTATTGGTATGCTTAGAGAGTCTGTGTGTAGGAGCTTGTTATTTCACCCGTGAGGCAAGGAGGAGTTCAAATCAATAGCAGTGTGTTGTTGACACTAAATGATGTTTCTTCTTGCCACAATAAGACTTGATTTTGTCATTCTAATGACGCTAGCTTGCTTCACAGAATAGGGATCAGCACTCTCTCAAATCAAACTTTACAAGTTAAAAAAAATTCCTTTGAAGGAAATACTAGAGAAATACTCCAGTATTTGTAACCAAACACATGCGTTGGCTTTGTAAAATGAATATTCAAGTTCTGTTTCACTTTGTAGGGTAGGTGCTTTGCAAGGCATTTTGGAAATTTATGTTAGAAGATGGTGGATTGATCAGAGCTGACATTGATGAAAGTATGATGTTTTGAAAAGAAATGTTGCAATCATTATTTAAAATATAGGTTCACATAAAATATGGATGGTAGTAAGACCTCAGCTGAAAAACCCTAACAAAACAAAAAGCCTCAAGCTAGTAGAAGTTCTGTGTGTGTCGCAGAAAAATGTTTGCAGCCTAGAAAGAGAATCTCTGCAAGAGGAAATAGGTACAGCCAGCAAGACATTACCAGGCCTCGTCTGTGATTGCACTCTATAGCATGGTCAAAAAGGAATAAGCAATTGTTCTCCACTCAAACTAAGGATCCCACAGGGAGACAGGAGCTGTAGAAAGATGTGAATTTGGGAGGATATAGTGTAATGATAGTAAGCAATAGTATGATGATAGGAGCTTATGGGCATAATGTTGGTACCAACTGTAGGTTATTAAGAAGCATGGTGTCTTTTGTATTGGACATCTGAAAGTGTTAGCAGAGATGAATCATTCTATTGTATTATAAAAATATCCTCTCCTTAAAACAATGTGTTTGTGCATTTATATTTATATCTTTCATGGTAGGAAATATGTTACTTTTTTATCTGAAAGAACTTTAAAACTTATGGCTGCATGATTAAACACGTAAGTTGTGAATTGTTCTGTTTGCACTGTTTTCATTGTTTTGTATTTTTATGCAAAACGTGGGTTCTCAGATGCTCATAGTGTAAACTGCAATCTAATAGTTCTTGGTTTTACAATATCTCCCCTTCTGACTTCTTCTATATGATTTTCATAAAGCTACCTGACATAAATTGTGCACATATTGTGATGACCTTTCCTGGAGAGGAAATGCCTCCTGTTTTGCAGACAATGAAATAAATCCTCATGAGAATTACAGTAACTAGTTATATTTCAATAATGGTAATGAATATCATATAAACTTTAAGCAATATTTGGTGGTTTGTTTTTTTTTTTAATTATGTTAACTGCAGGGAATGAGTAGCACCTAAAAGAAGGTGCTACTTCAGAAGGCCAGCAACTTCAGAAACATAGCTCACTGAGTTTATCAGCCTCAAATCCAGAACATTTTTTATGATTCTGTTTCTTATCAAAATATGTTTTAATGAGTTAGGTCACACATCAGGAGCACTTTGCAAGTTTGCTTATACTAACAATACACGTCTACCTTGGTTACAACTTACTAGCAGTGTGGTAGTCAGAATATCTTATTCTTACTTGTGCATATGTCTTCATTCTGTCTTCAGTGCTGAGAGAAGCTAAAAATCAATTTTTCTAATGTGACTTCCCCTTATTTGGCATTAAGTTAGCACACTTACAGAATACCACCAGCATACTCTACCCTGTCATGTGTAGGTATACTATCTTACCATATACATTAAGATGCCTACCAGAAAGAGCCTCTAACATCTTCTCAGCAATACAGTGAAGAAGGATGTGCCTAGTGTGGGTACTTGTCTCTACTGAAACACGATTTTCCTTTCAGCTGAAATTCTGATCTTGTAGACATTTGAGTGTAACTTAGGACAAGCTGATAGTAGCACTGAAGTTGATGAATATGTTTTCTTACAGCATTATATTTAGTAAACACTAATTTTAGGCTATTTTCTTTATCCTAGGCTCTTACATATAACATATGGCTATAGCTGGATTTAATGTTCCTTACTCTGTTTTGAGGATCAACAAAGACTAAAAACATCTCTTACAGTGGTTGCAAAACCAGCAAAAATATCAAGTGCCAGGAGCTTTGGTATTCTCCGTTTTTTGATTGTTGTTTGTTTTGTTTCTTATGTTTCTTAGGAGGTGTATGAATGTAAGTTACTGCAATGTTTCAGTTGACCAGAGTTTTAAAAGACTTAGAGCATCTGGGACAGTCACATTTTATCATATTTATCTCAATTCTAGCATTTCATACAGAAGGTTTTAGATTAATACTGCAAAACTTAACTTCTGTGTAATAAACTTCAGCATAAAATCCATATGATTTATACTTTCGCATTTACTACTTCTACTTTCTGGTTTTATGCAGTTCGTTTTCTGTACAGCCTTTGTTTCTGTACTATGGAACTCCTTACCCTGGTATGTCTAAGCTATCTTTAATTGGTTCAAAAGATAATTTTCTTAACGTTTTCATTCACAGTTTATGAAAAGTTCTATTTGCCTTGCTACGCCTACTTGGTCTCAATAAATCTCTGTACTACCTGGGAGTAAATGCCAAAATAACTTGGGATTGAAAAGTATATTTTGGTAATAACCTCAAAAAAAATCTTTTATTTTTCTTTAATCACCTAAAAAAATAGTACTACTCTTATGACTCTTTCTTAGAGAGCACCTTTATTGTATGCATATGCATGCAATACATTCTTAGAACAATTAGTAAAACTATGGGCACATCTGAAGGCATATTCTGCATTTTTAGTGGAACATATTTTGAATAAGTAGCTGATCTATGGAGTAGAGTTGTCCATTGATTCTAAAGATATTTTTTTCTGTGCTCAGACAAATCAAGATGGTAATCATTTATAATTTCTTGCTTCATGAAAAGGAGTGATGAATAATATGATTGGAAGGAATGCATGAGTCATGAAATGAGGAGCTGGGCAATCATGGAAAAATTCACTTAAAAAACTCTCTTCTGCTTACCAGGATCTGTAATGTGAGCTCAGTTTTCTGTAACATAATCCAGAAATTACAATGGTAGAGATTTTAATAAAAGCCTTGGATGGATGAACAGCTCCCTCAAGTTGAATCAAACATTGGTTGGTGGGTTATAAAAAGAAGTTTTTTAACTCTCAGCTAAAAGTGATCATGGAAACAATGATCAGAGGACACTCTGTCTTCGGACTCCCATTTGAATGTGAAAATAAATTGTCTGAAAATATGCTCCAGTTAATATGGAGTGAATATAGACCCTGCAGTCCTGGAATTATCTTCACTACAACAAACTGGCTTTTATAAGAGCTGTTTAAATATTGATAATTGGTAGACCACTTCAGAAACTCTTGTATTTCAGAGGTAGATCTGTGTAGCCAGTCAACATTTGTACTCTTTTTGTTGGATGTCCATACAAGAGAATAAAACCAAGTTTTAAACCATTAAATAAATGGTTTAATTTGTTGTAGCTCCACCTGCAAAAAAATTTTATCTGGTTTTCAGTTTTTTCTCCCATACTAAAATCATCAAGAAAGTATTGAATAATTGCACAGTAGAATCAAGCAACAACTCTGTGTCCCAGGCAAGACTCACATAACCAGCTGTTGTTCTCCCTGCAGTGACCTGGACTAGGCAGCCTAGCATCTGCCTCTGTTTTCTTTTCAGTGACCCAAGCCAGATTTCTTCAAAACCTATTGCTGATGTTTTCCCTACAGTCACTCATGCTAATTTCTTTTATATGCTGCAGCTGTTTTTGAAAGATCTTTATCCTTTTTTTTTCTGACTTACTCTTTCTTTAAATTTAAAGAGGTTATTTTTTAGGAGTCCTGAATAATCTTTACTATAGAACTGTTCTGGTTGTCTTGGTTTAAGGCATATGTCAGCACTGTAGAGAAAGGGCAAATTAAATTTACTTTCCAAAGGAAAGATTAGTCTTGCCTGTGATCCTTATGGACAAAGAATCCTGATCTTGAACTGAGTTAATTACATTCATTTAACTTGTGAGAATCAAGGTGAATTTTTTGGTGGTGGTTTGGAACAGAGCAGAGTTCAGAAATGCTCGGAAGCAAAAATGTAGATATTTTGCTCTGTGAACCAGCAGTATAAAAAGGTTGTGTGGCAAAATGCTCTGACTGAGAAGAAAAGGCTATTAATGATATAAACCTGGTTATTATGAGATTAAGCTGACCTCAGGAAAGCAATATTGCTGAATAGCTAAATGCAAACCAATAAAGTGTAAGTTTGCAATTCTGGAGGAGATACAGCTCAGCTTTCACATCATTGCCCATGGAAATTATGGAAAATCTTTTAGAAAGGCTAATTTTTTTAAGGTAAAAGAATCCAAAAGTTTGATTTTTTTTTTTTCTTTTTCTGTAAAACATTGAAATTTTAAAGTGAGCCCAAGGTTCTTGGGTCTTTGCACGTTTATATTTTAGGAGAGACTGTGCACCTTGCTTTCAGTTTACAGTCTTAAAATTCCTTTGGCAACTTCAAAATAGTTTATGTGGACAAGTGATTTAAAAAAAAATACTCTGGCTACTACTGAGTGACTAGATTGTGCTTTCACTGAAAATACAAATGATATGCATAACATGAACATTTTATCCTTTCTAGATCAACATGAAGTGCTTTTTCAGCCATCTTTGTTCTGGGACAGCTAGTCTAATAATTGTTTGAATAAATACTACTCTACAATATAAACTGAAGCATAGTAAGGGCGACTGTTTGGGAGAATCACTTCAGGTACTGGAGAAGGTAGCCTTGCTAAGCCCCTTTCCCTCACCATGTGTTTTCACCACTTTTATGCAGTCTGCTGCTTGTGCATCCATGAATTCTTTTGCTATTTTAGTTTTAATCTTTATCAATTTTTTGATCTGACTACATTAGTGCCAGTGCTAGTTCAAGGAAGAAGTGAGAAAAAGACAGTTGAAGAGGATAGGAGGCAGTCATGAAGCAATACTCTGAGCCAGTGCTTAGGTATGGTGAAAACAATACTGCTGCCAAGTACTTAAAATGCACTGGTAGTAATCGCTTACGGTCTCTGAAGTTTATCTCGCTGTATTTTGCAACAGCAGGAGTGCAAATTATAATGTGTTTGGTTACTTTTAACTCTAATTTCTACTTTTTTGATCAGAAAGTACAACATTATTTTAAAAACTCTTAGACACAAGAAAAATTAATGCAGAAAAATCCCCTGCATTGTCTGAAAAAATGAGCCATTTGGCTCAATATGATAGGGCTTTCCTTAAGTAAATTCTCTGTGATGCATTGTTTCTTCAGTGTTCCAGAGTTGTCTAAGGTAAAAATGTATGCATAATTTATAAGGCTTAGTTGACATCCTGACTACAGAAATTCAAATTTTATCTTGCAGTTTTTCTCATATACACTCAATTAGTTCATCTGTCTTGTAAGCCTTTGGTTCTCAACATTTACCAAAATTTTTCTCTACAAAAGATTTCTTTCCAGTTCTTGTGCCGTTTTGGTACAAACATAAATGAATGTACAAACCCTCTGTATTCAAAACTCATGCCCTAGTTAAATTCAAGGTATGTGTCAATGTGTGTATATATATTTTGATTTTAAAGAAACATTTTTGTGTGATTATTTCATTAAGATCATGCTATCAAGTGCAGTGTTTTGTTCACACGATGCTTTCAGAAGCCTAAAAGAACAAGAACAGAAAATAATGTGCATGACAAAATATTTGAAAATCTAAGGTTAATAGAGTGATTTGGGAAGACCTACATTAATAAGCTATTTAAGGTCCTGTTGCTCATTTTGATATATTCAACACTAGTGATGTATAAATATCTATTGGATACAAATAATTTGAGCAAAAACTTTTATGGTTCCCCATAAATCAAATTACAGAGTCACAGAATATTTGAGGTCAGAGGACACCTTTAGAGTTCATTTAGTGCAACCTCTGATCTCAGAGGAGGGTCATCTGGAGCAGGTTCCTCAGGAGATTGGTTGGGTTTTGAATATCTGCAAAGGTGGAGACTCCATAACTGCTCTGAACAACCTGTTCCAATCTCTGATTATCATCACAATAGAAGATGTTTTTCTTATTTTGAAATGAGTTTCCTTGTATTTGTATCCATTAACTTTTATCCGTTCGCTGGTTACCACTGAAAGAGTCAGGCTCCATTTTCTGTACTCCTACCCATCAGAAATATCCAGAAATCATTAAAATCGCCCCTGAGCATTCTCTTCTCAAGGCTGAACAGTCTAAGCTCTCTCAGCATCTGCTCGTATTTCATATGCTTCAAATCCTTAATCATCTTTCAGACCTTCTGCTGGATGCACCCTGCTAAGTCCATGTCTCTCATACTGGGGAGACCAAAACTGTAGTGAGTACCCCAGAAGCGTATCACCAGTGCTGTCTAAAGAGGAAGAATCACCTCCCTTGACATTTTGGGAATACTCTTCCTAATGGTCTTGGCCTCTTTTGCTGTGAGTGCTCATTGTTGGCTCATGTTCAGCTTGGTGTCCGCTATGATCCCTGGGTTCTTTTCTGCAGAGCTGCTGTCCAGATCTTTGGCCCTCAGCCTGTAGTGTAACGCACGTGTAACGTGTAATTCTCTTTGGTGATTGATGTGAGTCTGACCAGCCTGTAGTTCCATGGATCCTCTTTTGTGCTGTTCTTCAAGAGAGGAGTAGTCTTTAGGACCCTGCTCTCATCTCCATGCCCTTTCACATGTTACTGTGAGTGGCCTTGCAGTGAGATTGAGCAGCTCCCTTAGCACCTGTGAGTCCATCCCTTCAGGGCTTATGGACTTAAACAAACTGGATGTACATAAGATGTACTTAAATATTCCCAAACTTGATCCTGCTCCACCTCATACTGGTTTTACAGATTGCTGAAGGTTTGTCTCACCAGTAAAGACTGAGGCAAAGAAAGCACTGAGGATCTTGTCCTCTTATTTTTCTTGCATGACAAAGTTCCCCTTCAGCACTAGGCCCGTACATTCCCTGGTCTTCCCTTTGCTGCTGATGTACCTGATGCCTTTCGAATCACTTACTGTGTTCAAGTCCAGCTGGGCTTTGGCTCTCCTAACCCTATTCCTGCATATTTGGACAATGTCTCAATATTCATCTCGTTTTACCTGTCTCTGCTTCCATCTCCTGTATGCTTTCTTTTGTATTCGAGTTCTTCCGGCTGCTCCTTGTTCATCCATTCAGGTCTCTACCATGTTTGCTTGTTTTCCTGGTTTTTGGCATGAACCAT
This sequence comes from Neopelma chrysocephalum, assembly GCF_003984885.1. NCBI lineage: Eukaryota > Metazoa > Chordata > Aves > Passeriformes > Pipridae > Neopelma > Neopelma chrysocephalum. The sequence goes on along the minus strand of NW_020897695.1, from coordinate 3,869,819 downwards.
TCTTAAGCTTGGAGGAGGACATCCTTGATAAACAAGGAATTTTCCTGGACCCTCCTTGCTACAGTCATCTGCCATGTGAGTCTTCCAAGCAGATCCCTGAACAGGTCAGTCTCCTCTGCTGAAGTTTGGGCTTATGATCCCACTTCTTACTTTTTTACCTCCTCTCAGGATGCAGAATTCCACCATCTTGTTGTAACTGCAGCTAAGGTTGCCTTCAGCTTTTACATACCTAATCACTCCTTCCTTGTTTGTAATTATGGGGTCCAACAGAAGGTGTTCCTCTCAACAGCTTTATGATCATTTGTGTCATGAAGTTGTTGTCAGCACGTTCCAGAAAACCTCTGGACTGCTTGTCCTTTAGCAGATACTGGCATGGTTAAAGTCCATTAGGACCAGGTTCTGCAAATGTGAGGGGAGTCACAGGGAGTGTTACCAAGGGATTGTTCCGTTCACAGATTAAGTTGGTAAAGGTAAGAAGAAATAGTTCCTTTCCAAAAGGGAGAAAGGATAGAATATATGGAATAAGTTAGAAAAATAATTACTTGCTTGTCTCATATTAGGAGTTGGTCTGATTAGGTAGAAAGGATTTGGGGTAGAGATCTTATTTTTACAAAATACTATGAAGCAAAAGATTAGTGAATATTTTGCTAAAAAGCTTGGAAAATTGCAACTAAATATTTTTCATTTCCTCATGCATTATTAACAGTGCTTCTGTGAAAACATGATCATCCTCACTATTTCTTTTTGACAGCCAATTCCACAAAAATTTCTGGTAACAGATGATTAAATATATGAAAGGAAGACTGGAGGAGAAAGGGGTTGCATAGAGGCATTGTCAAAAGTTCTGTGATGCAAGGTTTCATTTTTTTCACTGTTTGCTTTCTCTTTTACAGTCTTTTACCTTCAATTATAATTTTAAAATATGCTGTTGTTAGAACTATACCTGAATTTTAACTATTTATCTTTTTTGGAGGGGGGGGATTTTTAGAGCATGCTAGAGACCTCAAGTTTGAAGGTTTTGGAAGTTGCAATGTTCTGGTTTTCTTACATTGTTCTCAAGTAGCTAATATGCCCATAATCTTAATAATTTAAGAATAGCAAAGACACAGCTGAAGTGTATTCCATTCATTCAGATAAGAGGCGTTACTTTTTCCATATGGTTGTGTCTACCAACCTGTTAGCTAAAACGTGATTAGAAGTTGAGTTGCTTTCTCTCGTGCTGTCTTTGTTATGCTGATTACTAGAGTATGTTGCTCCCTAAGTCTGGGCATTTCTTTACGTAGAGTGTGATTTTTCACTGCACACTTTAACTGTGCCATTTCTTTGCTGTATGAAGTAGCAAAATGAAGTGGTTTGCGGTTTGCGTAACGCTTATTTGTGCAGAATACAGAAAAAATCATAGCGTGTGCTGGTGTTGGTATATACTTAAAATGACTGTTAGATTTTGTGGATGGGCTATACATGCCCCAAGATGTGGACCACTTGAATGAGACCTGCTTCTACTACTAAATAATAAACCTCCTTTACTCAGAATCACAGAATCGTAGAATGGGTACGGTTGGAAGGGACCACAGTGGGTCATTTGGTCCAACCTCCCTGCTCAATCACATTGCACAGAATTGTGTCCAGGCAGTTCTTGAGTATCTCCTGTGAGGGAGACTCCACAGTCTCTCTGGGTAGTCTTTTCCAGTGCTCAGTCACCTGCACAGTAGCGAAGTTCTCTCTCGTATTCAGGTGGAACTTCCTTTTCATCAGTTTCTGCCCATTGACTCTTGTCCCATTACTTTGCACCACTGAGCAGAGCCTGGGTCCATCCTCTTGACACCCTCCCTACAGACGAGGTCCCCTCTCAGTCATCTCTTCTGTAGGCTGAACAGGCCCTGCTCTCTCAGCCTTTCCTTGTAAGAGAGATGCTCCAGTCCCCTAATCATTGTGACACTCTGCTGGACCCATTCCAGGAGCTCCCTGTCTCTCCTGTGCTGAGGAGCCCAAACCTGGACACAGTATTCCAAATGCAGCCTTACCAGTGCTGAGTAGAGGGGTAGGATCACCTCCCTCACCCTGCTGGCAATGCTCTTCCTGATGCACCCCAGGATACCATTGGCCTTCTTGGCCACAGGGACAGACTGCTGGCTCACAGATAGCTTGTTGTCCTCCAGGACCCCTTGATGAATTTCAGATGGTCTCTCTCTGCCCATCTCTCCAACCTGTCAAGGACCTTCTGAAGGGCTGCAGAGCATTCTGGGGTATCAACCACTCCTCCCAACTTTGTGTTATCAGTGAACTTGCTGAGGAGGCATCTACCCCTTCATCCAAGTCACTGGTGAATAAGTTAAACAATACTGGGCCCAGTATTGAACCTTGGGAAACACCACTAGTGACAGGCCTCCAACTAGACCCTGTGCCACTTATTACAGCCCACTGGGATCTGCCATTCAGCCTGTTCTCAATACACCTCCCTGTCCACTCATCCAGACCACACTTCCTGAGTTTGCCTGTGAGAGTGTTGTGAGAGACAGTGTCAAAAACCTTGCTGAAGTCAAGGTAAACAATACCCACTGCTCTCCTCTCATCCATCCAGGTAGTTGTTTCATTTTAGAAGACAATCAGCCATGCTTGATCAAGCATGATTTACCTATAATGATGCATGCAGACTACTCCTGGTCGCTGCCTTGTCATCCATGTGGGTAGAGATACTGTCCAGAATGAGACACCTTTTCAGGGATAGAGATGAGACTGACTTGAGATGAGGACCTGGTTGGTTAGGTCCTCCTTCTTGCCCTTTTTGAAGACGAGGGTGACATTTGCTTTCTTCCAGTCCTCAGATGTCTCTCCTGATTGTCATTGACCTTTTGAAGATGATCATGAGCATCCTAGCTAAGGTGTCTGCCAGCTTTCACAGCACTTGTGAGAGCATCCCATCAGGGCCCGTGGACTTATGGATCTCAAGTTTACCTAGGTGTTCTCGAACCTGATTCTCCTTGACCAAGGGAAAGCCTTCCTTCCAACACTGATTTACCCTGGTCTCTTGGGTCAGAGCTTCCTGAGGATTGGTCTTGTTGGTGAAGCCAAGGCTGCCCCCAGCCTTCACATCTCCCTGTTTGTTTGTATAAGGTCAAGCAGCACAGCATTCGTTGTGGGATCCTCCACTATCATCAGTCAGTTATCATCAGTCCTTCCCAGGAACCTCCTGAACTGTTTGTGCTCTACTGTGTTGCTTCTCCAGCACATGGCAGGGCAGTTAAAGTCCCCCACAAGGACCAGTGCCTATGACTAGAAGGCCTTATCCACTTCCTCATCTTGATCAGGCGTGCTGTATCCACAATGTCGCCCTTACTAGTCTGCTCTTTTGTCCTAACCCATAAGCTGTCAATTCACTCATCATCCACCCCAAGACAGAGCTTGACACATTCCAATATTGCCTCGCATAGAGGGCAACTCCACCACTGAACCTTCCTGGTCTGCCTCTCCTAAACAGCGTGTAGCCCTTCATGACAATGTCTCAGTCGTGAGCTATCCCATAACATTGCCATAATCACATTGAGATTAAAGCCCTGTGACTGCACACAGATTTCTAGTTCCTCCTGTTTGTTCTCCACACTGTGCAGACTGGTGTACAGGCACTTCATAGAAGTATTTAATAGTGTTGATATCCCAGTGGGAGTGGAAAGGTATGCCCCATAGTCCTGGCTTGTGGCTATGTCTTTGGAAGCTTGTACTCGCTGGAGGTATCCCCTCTTAGGCCTCCTTTTGCTACTTGAGTGGTCACTATAGTTCTCCCCTTCCCACACCTCATGTCTGTTGAGTCTGCTATGTCCCTGTCCCTCTGCAAATCTAGTTTAAAGCTCTCTCACTGAGCCCTGCTAACTTCTGAGCTAATGTCATACTCCCCTTTGTAATGTCACATCCTATCTTACCTCAATTTATTTAATCCATTTCAGTCTTTGAGGATGATCGTTATGTGTGTAAGGAAAAGAAGGCTTTACAGGAGAATTGACCTGAATGTCTGAGCTGTGATAATGAATTTTTTGTCTTAAAAATTAGATTTTTACACATTCCTGGTTTGACTGGGCTGACCAGTGAGTGACTTGAATATTAAAACTAAAAATAAAATAATCAATAGCCTCCTTCAAGGGGGGGAAATGGGTCATTTTTACAATTTTTTGTCTCGTATTTCTAAGTTAGTGTAGTTGACTTTCATTGATGAAACACCTGGGATTGAACTGCCTGGTTTTGGGTTGTGTGTTCCTTTCTCCAAAGTCTTCAGGTGGTTTGAAACCTTTATGACAATTAATTCAGATGTCTCAGAGGTCAGTTCAACATCCAGTGATGGTCCAGACACTGGATTTTAACCCTGATTTAGGTCAAGAAATTATCAGATTCTTAATAGCTTGCATGAGTTTTCACAGACATTGTAGGGTTCTCATTAGCATTTTCCTAAATGAAAGTCTCTCTCATTTGTTGTAGTCTATTGAAAATGTGTTGTTCAAGGTTCCTATTCAGAAACATACCTAACAGGATTCATAATTGGCTTACCTTTCATATCTTGTAGTTAGCTCTGGTTGCTGATTTTTTTGTGGTGGTGGACAGAAAAAGGTTTTTGGCGGCTCAGGTTGAAATGCAGCTCTGGAGAACCTTGGAGGTTGAACCTATGCTTTCTGCCAAAATGTTAATGATGGATGCATTGTTGATTTGTATACCTCAGGAAGTGTTGCTGTGAGAATCAGGAGATGACAAGTTCAATCCTTAATTCACCGCCACATGCGCTCTGTGGCCCTTCCCTGCCTCATTTCCTTTTGGTAAAGTAGAGATGACAGATTTACTGAATGATAAATACAGATAAAACTGGGTGCTCCTTTCTTCCTCAAGGTTTTGTCAGAATGTACAAATAGCTATGATGAAAAAATGTGAGGAAAGGAAACTAGATTGATGGAGGTGAAAAATCACACCAAGAGTGACTGAGAGTGAGAAAAATCTGTGAACCTATGCCTTAGGTGAGGATGTTTTGTCAAAACTGACATTCGACAACATGATACTTCTTTTGGGATAAATACAAATATAAATTTACCCAGTACTCCCATAGGGACATTTCTTATAAACAGACCTTTTTGACTATAGATAGACCCAGAACTGATAGGAGCATGAAGAAATGCATTTAGTTTCTTATACACTGAGAACCGCGTATGAGACTTTCTCATACACTTCCTAGGTATTCTTCTAGAGGCAGTGAAAAAATTTTGGTGAAACTTTCTATTTGGGTATATTAAGGCTGATTTACTCTGCTCCTTGGGCTTGATCTTTCTCACCCTCATTTTTTAATCTTGGACACTTCTTTTATTTAACCTTTGAAAAAAGCCTACTTAAAACATTACTAAATCATTTATGTGTGAGAGAAGTCATTTGGAGAGTGTCTGATCATATCAATAGCTATAATTGCATTTTAATCAGAAAAAGATCAAATATTGAATCCTGTTTCTTACCAGAATTATTCCAGCCTCTGATTAACCCATTATTTTCTGTAATCAGCTGTCATTTTGGAACACTTTGCCTAAGAGTATGAAAAAACTCAGGAGGTGAAGACTGGACACAGGTTTTTTGTGTTGGGTCTTTTTTGGTTTGTGTTTGGTTTGGTTTTTTTTTTTCATGTGTAAGAAAATCTGTATAGAAATAAAACTATTATTCTGCTGTGGACTTGCATTCAGGACTGTTATTAAGGGAATTGATGTCCAAATCCATTTTTTTTTCCAAGTCAAAAAGTCCTTGTACTTGTCCAAGAAACATGACATAATAAGTTCCCATGAAAAGTTACATGACAAAACAGCTTCCTGGATCTGTTCAATTGTAGGACCCATGTCTGTGCTCTATGAGCAACAGGCAGCCTACTGTGTAATTTTTTTTTTAAATTTTACATCAGTAAGTGCTTTCTTATGAATCTAGATAACTGACTCCATGGTAAACGACTTCTGGCTCAGTGATCTGATGCTGAGATCGAGTGTATTTTTGTCTTTGGTAGGCTTCCCGAAGTACGTTCCCTCTGTCTACTGGAACCTAAGATCTTTAAAGGCTTTTTTGGCCCAGCTTGTGAGGAAAGCATAGATATCAGTACCTTGCCTGTGATTTAGTTTCTCAAACTTTTGTTTTATTTACAGTATTGCATTTTTTTAGATTTGGGCTTGTTTTAGAACATCCCTTGTCATAGCGATAAAATTACTCAGCCCTTGTAACAGTGTCATTGTCTTGAAAATTTTGGGAGGTTGAGTGCAGATGATGCTCTTGTGTTTTAAATGAAAAAAGGAAATACCCTGCTACAGAGTAAAATTGGAATACAGATTTTACAGTCTTACTAAAAAAAATAATTGATGTTTGAGAAATACGTAGGATAATTGCTTTCAAATAAATCATCTTAAATTTCTTGTATTTGTGAAATTTTGTTGTATTTTTGAAAGTAGTGTGAAAACATATTTGTATGTCAGCTTTTTTGGACTTGTAGTTCATACTGTACTTTTCTCTATATTGAGATTAATGTGAAGAAAAAGGGTAAGGCATTTTTGTTATGGCCAATTTATTTCATTTCAGGCTATATTATCACTTGGTGAAAGCCCTATTGATTAGCCTTCATAGCTTTACAGAGCTTTTCTTCTAAGCACTTAAAGTTTGAGTTGTCTCGGTCCCATAGGACTGAAAGAAAGCTGTTAGTACCATGAAATTCTTCTTCTGTATGTTTCCAACAGCTTGAAGCCTCTTCTTGGAATGCAAAATATTAGCATATTAATGTTATTAACCCCTTTAGTACAAAATGCTTTTGGAAGTAAAAATATTTTTATATCTTCAAAGTCTAGATTGTTTCTTCTGTGTGAGTACAGTTTCTTAAAGCTGAAAAATGTGTTGCTGTGCAACAAACAGATGCTGCTCTAACAATGCAATACATTATGTACCAAAAATGATCTTGGTTTTAATCATAGATGCTGATTTAATGAGAGAAGACTATCTTACATCAAAAATGGATTTAGGGTGTGATTTTGTTTTCTCTGTGTTTTCTCTACATAATTAATAGGAATATGGTACCTTATATATTCTCTTTTAAATTTGAAAGTGTACTTTGGTTTTGTGCTATTTTATACTCCTGATTTCTAATTCTGCCTTGTACAATACTCTTTTTTTTAATTCCTTTTTGTGATATGAACACAAGGGCATTATAAATCTTGTATCTTTAATGTATTCCCTCAAAAAGTATTGCCTTTTTACAGAACCATTCTGTTCATGTTTACTCCTTTCATTTTGCCCATATCTCCTTTTTCATTTATTTTCTGAATGTTTCCTGTCCAGTGTTTTCATCCTGCATTTACCATGTGGAACATGTAAGATGTTTGTCTGAAACTAATGTTAGTTTATGGATCAGAAAAACAATGCTTATCAATATCTTCAGACATTATCAGTACTTTATATCTTGAGAACACGCCTGACCCCCTGGGAACATTTCATTGTTGATATCTCTTCAGTTTAGCTTTCATTTTTATGTTGTAGATATTTTGTAACTCAGCATTAGTTGCTAGCTCTAATCCTTCTATCACCAATACAGATTTTGATTGACAATTTTACTTCTAGATAAAGTCAGATAATAGTATACTTGGGGGGGAAAAAGTCTTCATATTGTGTTTTTAATTCCACTGAACCCAGCAGAGTTAAATGTAGTTTGGATGCACAGGGAAGAATTAATGATTGGAAGATACAGAGTTGGTAAATTATTTATTCTGGCCCTGAGGAAGCTGAAAAGCTGAGTGAAAGACTAATAAATCATTTGTGGTAGTGCTGGTTGTCACTTCCAATTATTTTAGACGGTTTTGTGATAAACTGCAGCACCTGCTAGATATCCCTGCGCCATCCCTTGATGCTTGCAGTGCAGCTTGTTCAGTCGATTATCAAAGGCAAATTTGTCTAAAGTTTCCTCAGGTTGGAAAGAGAATTACTTTTCTCAGTCACCCCTTCCCCCATTTGTTAAGCTCCTTTTTCATTGCATGCATGAAATAGGCAAAATCAATGATATATGTAGAATTTTATTAACGTAATATACATTCAGGTGTGGTTGATGGAACCACCGAGGAACAGTATGAGGGGTGACGTGTTTGTGAGTGTAAATGTACCCTTGAAAGGCTGGCTTGCTTTCATCTTTCTGAACAGCAGTTGTTTCTAAGGTATTCATCCTCTGGTTTTGAGGATTATGTGGTAGCTACTACTGAAGTTAGAGAGGAGGCAGACTAGAATATCAGTTGATTTTGTCACTTGTTAAACTTTTCTGCTGCTTTTATTCAGGATGTCTTTATTTAAAATTACGATTACATGTACAGAGGCCCTGTTGTTGCAACCTCAGCATGCAACGCTTGCATAAATAGATTAAGGCATAGAAAAGTAGTTGAAGGAGTGGAGAAAAGATTTAGAAAGAACAAGGGAGTGATTTTTAAGAAGGGAAGGAAGCAAAATGTTGGAAAGACTAAGGAAAGACTGAAAGTGAGATGAAAGGTGAAGAAAAAAAGAACTGGGATGGTTTAGTGGAAGGCAGCTATTTCTTTATACCACCTCACTGAGAATGGCATTGTTAGTCATCGTCTCATTTAGCTGCAGTCTGGCCACTATTTTCTTGGAGGAAAAAGAACCAGGCCTACCCTGCCTACTCTGAAAATATTTGTCTTTCTAAACTGAAAAAGTGGTAAAAAGTAATGTCATTCTATATGCATTACTTGTAAGCTTCTCAATTGTCAACTCAGGAAAAAAAAAGTTTTAGAAAGTTGAGTTCAAAGTTCACATTGTGTGTTGTCTGAAGGATGGGGAGAAGGGAGCTCCTGCTTGTGCAAGCAGTCAACATGTTCTATTTCTCCTTATCTTGGGGAAAGGATTGCAAAGATTTAAAATTACATTTATATGAAAAAATACTGGAGTGCAAAGTAGTCAACTTAAAGCTGTTGAGATTCTCTATTATGTCTCTGTTACTAGTGAAAGAATGGATCTTAGACATAGTGCTGAAAGACTTGCTTGTAAATGTTGAGTGCTGTAACTTAACAGTTATGTGGTAATCTTTTCTATTATCTGCCTAACCTCATCCATCCAAATAACATTGAATTCTAAATATTCTGGGTTAATACAACCTACAACTTGGAAATTAAATCCTTGGAAAGTAAAAAATTCAAGGGTTTTTTTGGTATTGATTTCCATTTTTCCATTAGTGGGTCTCAGCTTGGAGTTCTAAGTGAAATTTTTGTCTTAGGAAGTGGTGGTATTTTGACTCGAAAAATTAGTTCAAGCAAAATCAGAGAAGTGACCATACTGCATAAAATCAGAATTAAAAGGGCTTTGTTTTCTTGCTGAAATCTTGTTCAGACAGACTTGTTTTTTTCATTGTGCTTCTGTAGGTCAGTAAGGAATTAGATGGAAAATTCAAGCACAGTCACCTTGCTTCCCCTGATGACTTCAATACACAGATCTGCAGAATTTCAGCTCTAGATCTGTGAAGAGAGTTCCATGAATACATCTTTTGAAGTTCCAGAAAGTAGATTCTAGGTACCAGAAAAAGATACTAAGCTTTGTCAAGGGGTACTTGTTAAGTTGTCTGTGGGGCAGGATTTTTTGCTCAGTTTCTTGGAAGCTTTTTTTTATTTTATCAGTGTCTGTTATTTGCAAACACTGATGACACTATAGAAAGGACAGGCTGTAGGAGCTACTTTGTATTATTATAACTTTATTATTATTAGAGAGTATTTCTGTAAGCATGGTATATCTAATGGTAACAGAAAATCAGTAGAATTTTTTGTGCAGCTTGAATCAGTTGTTTATTCGTGATTTGAACATCTAGACTTATATGGATGTTAATCATCAGGTTTTTACTTTCTTAATGTTCCCAGAGAAAGGTGGTGTCTGTAGTAAATGCTGGTTTTCAAATAAATATATTTTTACTGTAGTAGTTTCATATTTATTTATTGCTAAACACAATAGATACATCTATGCATATTTAAAGTAATTACATGTACAAAAATATGTACATAATGTTTACATGTACATAAAAACATGTACAAAATTAATTTTTTATAGTTTTGCAGGAAAATGAAAAACCAATTAATTTATATTTAGGACTTCTGAAATTCATTATTTATGTTCAGTTCATTTTGAGTTAAGTGCTCAAAGATAGTGATATGAGTTTTTTCAAGGTAATTTCTCTTACAGGATAAGTATCCTGGATATATCTTAAAAGGGATAGAACAAAAAAATGCATTTTGAAATGAAAATGGATTTCTTTTACAAGATATTTATAATAAACCAAACTGTTAACTCTGTGTTTAAAAAAAAAACAGAATTTTATCTTAAGACAATTTTTTATTTTATTTTAAAATAGAAGAACAAGTCTTTCTGCTTCTCATGTTATTTTACAATTTTGGAAGTCATTGAACTGTCCCATCCAAAAATGGGAAAAAATCAGCTAGGTTATTTAGCATCCACCTGAGAGACTGTCACAGTCTAGAAATGCTGGATAAGTCACTGAGAAAACTATTTCCAGGTTTTTTCCCATATTTTCCATATACCTTTAACAGTGAGACATATGACAACCAGAGTAACTCAGACCAGACACACTTCTAAACCTAGTCTCCTTCCTTCAGCCTGTCCGGGGAAAGATTCTTAGGAAGTTTGCTTAGTAGTTTAAGAGGTCTGTGATGTTATTTCCCCCATAGGCTTTTCTGCCTTCTGGAAATCTGGAAGCTTTTGCCAAGGAGAACCAGCGATGGTGTCTTTTTACCTATCAGCTTTCAGCTGTATTGTTTGTTTTTTGTGAGTTTAACCCCAGCCAGCAGCTGAGTGCCATGCAGCCGCTCACTTACTCCCCAACCAGCAGGATCGGGGAGAGAATTGGAGGGGTAAAAGCCTGAAAATTCTTGAGCTGAGGTAAAGGCAGTCTAATAGGGAAAGCAAAAACCACACACACAGCAAGAAAAGTATAGAATTAATTCACTGCTTCCCACGGGCAGGCACGTGTTCATCTGTCTCCAGGAGAGTGGGCCCCTGTCATGTGTAACAGTGACTTGGGAAGACAAATACCATCGCTCCAAATGTCCCACCCTTCCTTCCTCTTTATATATTGAGCGTGATGTCATATGGTATGGAATATCCCTTTGGTCAGTTGGGATCCCCTGTCTCAGCTGTGTCTCCTCCCAACCTCCCATGCACTCCCAAGTTCCTTGCCGGCATGGCAGTACAAAAAGCAGAAAAGGCCTTGGCTCTGTGTAAGCCCTGCTCAGCAATAACAAAAACATCTCTATATTGTCAGCCCTATGTTCAGTACAAATCCAAAACAGCCCCATACTAGCCACTGTGAAGAAAATTAACTCTACCCCAGCTGAAACCAGCACACGTGTGTATGTTATTTTTTTTGGTGGTGGTGGTTGTCATAGTCCCAACTGTAGTTTTTACCTGTCCTCCAAAAATGTGGTGACTTTTTGGTCCTCTTTACAAAGAGTTCTATGGCTTGACTTTTTACTCTGTGAAGAAATAACTCCTTTTGTTTGTTTCTCAAATGCCACGTATTAACTTCATTTATTTTTTCCCATTCTCCAATTTTATACCCTAAAATAGAAAAATGAACCAGTGAAGAAAAACACTGACCTGTCTGAACTCAGAAAAGTGCATCAGCTTAGGAAGAAGGGGCAGGAAACTCAGGACTGCAAGAGTGTCATGAGATTACAAAGGGAGAAGATCAGAAGGGCCAAAGCCCAACTAGAACTTAATCTAGCCACTGCCATAAAAGAAAAATAAAGTTTCTGTCAGTATATTAGCAACAGAAGGAGGATTGAGGAGAATGTCCATCCATTATTGGATGAGGGGGAAACATAGCAACAAAGAGTGAGGAAAAGGCTGAGATATTTAATGTCTTCTTTGTTTCAGTATTTAAAAGTAAGACCTGCTGTTCTCCAGGTCTCCAGCCCCCTGAGCTGGAAGACAGGAACAGGGAGCAGAATGAAGTCCCCATAATCCCAGGGGAAATGGTCAGCAACCTGCTTACACCACTTAAACACCCTCAAGTCTGTGGGGATGGATCCACCTGAGGGTACTGAGGGAGCTGGTGGAAATGCTGAACAAGTGCTTTCAAACATTTACTATCGGCCCTGGCTCACTGGGGAGATCCCAGTTGACTGGTTCTTAGCTAATGTGATGCCTGTCTACATGAAGGGTCAGAAGGAGGATAACTACAGGCCTGCCAGGCTGACCTTGGTGCTGGGGAAGGTCATGAAGCAGATCATCTTGAGTGCCATCACATGGCATGTACAGGACAACCATGTGATCAGGCCAGCCAGGATGGGTTTACGATAGGCACGTTTATCTAACCTGATCTCCCTCTATGACAAGGTGACCCATTTAGTGGATGAGGCAAAGGCTCAAAATGAGTAAAGCCTTTGCCAATGTTTCCCACGGCATTCTCCTGGAGAAACTGGATGCTTGTGTGTGTGCGCTATTTGCTGGGTAAAAAACTGGATGGATGGATGAGCCCAGAGAGGGGTGGTAAATGGAGTTACATCCAGCTGGCAGCTGGTCACAAGTGGTGTTCCTTAGGGCTTAGTGTTGGGACCAGCCCTGTTTAGTATGTTTATCAATGATCTGGATGACAGGATCAGGTGCACCCTCAGTCATTTTGCAGATGACACCAAATTGAGGGAGAGTGTTGATCGTTGATCTTCTGGAGGGTAGGAAGGCTCCTCACGGGGATCTGAACAGGCTGGATCAATGGGCCGAGGATGGCTGCACGAGGTTCAACAATGCTAGTTGCCGAGTCCTTCCAAGTTATCACTTGGGTCATAACAACCCCATGCAGCACTACAGGCTGCAGAAAGTGTAGTTGGAAAGTGGCTCGGCAAAAGACCTGGGGGTGCTGGTTGACAGCTAACTGAACGTGAGCCAGCAGCATGCCCAAGGTGGCCAAGAAGGCCAATGGCATCCTGACTTGTATAAGCAATAGTGTGGCCAACAGGAGCACTGGTGAGGCCGTACCTTAAATCCTCTATTCAGTTCTGGGCCCCTTACTACAGGAAAGACATTGAGGTGCTGGAGTGTGTCCAGAGAAGGGCAACGAAGCTGGTGAAGGGTCTGGAGCACAAGTCGTGTGAGGAGTGGCTGAGGAAGCCTGGAGAAAAGGAGGCTCAGGTGAGACCTTTTTGCACTCTACAACTACCTGCAAGGAGGTTGTGGTGAAATGCAGGTTGGTCTCTTCTCCCAGGTAACAAGTGGTAGGACAAGAGGAAATGGCCTTGATGATCTTTAAGGTATTTTCCAACCTAAACGTTTCTATGATTCTATTATTCCATCTCCTTAGAATTGCTCTTTAATCATCTTACATGCACGTACCAAAAAAAAAAAAAAAGTGACGCGGAAGAGCTTTCCTTCAACAAATAATTACTAATCTGTCTTTGTGTATTATAGAATGGAATAATTTGGTCAAGTTAATCTGCATACTAAAAGCAAAGTATAAAGAACATTATCCCTGTTTTCCAAAAAAAAAGGAAGAGTGTCAATTCCAAGTTGTTGGTGAGGTAGACTGCATACAGTGATTAAAATACTGATTTAAAGACAGTTTACACTTCTGTAAATATCTATGTAGTGCATTTTCTTTTCAAATTAAATTAATTTTAGGAGATATTCCCAAAATTCTTTGTTATATTTCTGCCTTAAGAGGTAGGAGGAGTGCACTGTATAGAATGCAATCAACTGCTCAAAACAATTTTGGCTAACAAGCTGTTGAACACAGAAGAAGATAGAACTGAAAAAAAAAAAGTACAACCTTTTACCTTCTACATTAGACCAGTTTTTAAATCTATCTTGTCTCTGTCTTGTCTTTCTCATTTAAAGCAGATATCCAGAAAGCACAGTAAAGGGGTTTACCAATGAGAAGTAATTCATGTGTGAAGATGATCGTCAGCTTTTTAGTGTTTGCTTCCTTTGGAACAAGTGAGAAGTGCATGTTATAAAAAGAGGGGTAAACCTTCTCTAGTAATAGTAGGGAAGGCAATAGGAGCATGGCAGCTGTTGGCACACAAATGTAATACCGATGCGGACTGGGAACTTGCCTCTCTGCTGAGGTCCAGCAGTCTCTTCCCCATAGCAGTATTTGGTGATGCTTCAGCCATGCAGTAAGTGCTGTGTTCTATCAGTCTCTTTCAAGGGAATAAGTATTAACAGAAGAGCAACTTGTTTAGTATTAAGTGTTTGATCAAAACAGTTTGATGTGTAGGTTAGCAAGAGCAAGAAAAGCACTTTGGACTTGGAGTTGATGATCACAGTGGTTGTTACCTGGTGAGAATGTTTGTTTTGTGGTCTTGGACCAACCTCCAAGAAAATTTTGTCCTTCATGTGGAAGAGTTTTGTCTTTCTAATCAAAGGAAATTTTCTTCCCCATCAAAATTTGGGTAGTCATTTAGACTGATATCAGGCAAGCACACAGAGGAGAGAACTCAAACCCAGAATTTTATGCCTTGATCTGAAAATATGCTGCAGTCTGAGTGATGATGAAGATATGAATAATTGAGTAACTTCTAGTCATTGCTAGAATGGAGTAGAGTTTTCCAGCTAACAGAAGTGGTGATAAGTGTTTTTTCTGCAGATGCTGCCAAATACCAGGTTAGCATCAACGAAGAATGTAAGTGTGTTGCTAGGCTACGGAGTAGATTGGTGAACTGTTGATTAAAAAAAAAAGATCTACTAAATAATGTTTTCAGTTGGGGTTTTTTTCCACCATCCCTTATCCATATCTTCACTGGATTCAACATCAGCCAGCTGTTTGTCCATGAGGTGGTTTTTTCAAGTGCTTTAGGGTGGTGGCATGATCATAGGAGGCAGTTGGAATGAGCCTTTGGTACACTTAATCCTGTGCCTGTGTCACTTGGCAAGGCTCAGAACAGCTGCATGTAGCTCTTGAGAAGGAGCAGAATACTTCAGAGCAGATACTTCAGAAATTTCACAGGCAAGGGACTACTGGGAATTGTGTGGGGTTTTCTACCAGAATTACGCAGATCATTTGAGTAAGCAGAACTTGTGTCACATCTTTTAAAGTAGGTGAGAGTTCACCATAAGTCAAGAGCTGTTGAGATACACAGAATAGTGAAAATAAATATTGTTCCTCTTCACAAAGAGATGCTGCTATTTGCTTTCTGTTCCTTGCTTGGTCTGAAACTAAATATGCTTGTAGTTGGCCTTTGTCCAGAAATTTCATTATTTGCTTGGGGACAGGTAGTGTGATACTAAGAAGTAAAGTACTTACGGTTGTGTTTGGTCACTTCGATTACTGAGTGTTTGAATGAGGAAGGAAAGATTCTTCAGTTATTGCATCATTTCTGTCCAGAGCTATGCAAGTTCATAACTGCCACAGGAGTCACAGATGATGGATTATATTTGAAAATCTTTACATCGCAGTACAGACCTTCATAAAAAAACGTGCTGAAGATTGAAAGTGTAGGTGATTACTACTTGTGGTAATGAGCTAAATAGTTCCTTATTCTTGCAAAAGCCTAATATACATGCCTGATTTCAATAAGGCTCTTATGTACTCAACATTGAGAAAGATAATTCTTGGAGAAACATTTTGAGACCTGTGCTTTATTCTATATCACTGCAGTTAGCTGGTGACCAGGACCTGTGCTGTCCAAACATTCCTCTGTCATGAATAATCAGTTACCACCATGGATATTTCTTTGAGAAGAATTTGGTAGTTTCCTGGACACTGTTGGAAAGACTCCCTAGGCTTGTGGTGTGGCCCCAGCCCAGGATTTGAGACATGTGTTTCAGTTATAATCCTTTACTTTCTGTAAATTAACATTTAAATTTTTGGATGCCATTTTATTTTTTAATCTCTCAGAAAACCTGGGTTTACTAATAGGGAAGCTGGCTGTTGTGATGAGCCACTATGTTCATGTGCGGAACTGAAATACAGTGATCATTTCACAGCGCTGGAGTTTGTGGATGCCCTTTGCCCTTTCTAGTGTAGCTGGCAGCATTGGACACTCTTGTTTACCACTTCCTTAAAAAGGCAGTGTTCTGCCAAAGGCACCGATTGGGTTGCAGTGATCTTCATTGTGGTATCTTGCTTCTCTGTTTAAATTTCCACTAGTCTTTCCTGTTTGTTTCTTCTGAATGCCTCCATCCTGCTGCGTGGTGTTGGCAATAGTTCTCTTGTGCCCTGTTTGCAGAAATAACAACAGAGGCTGTATAAGGACAAAGTTGCATTGTTGCTCCAGATTGTTAATTTTTCTCTCTAAAGATTTAGAAGATTAAATTTCAGATGTGGACATTATTGGTTAGTGTTTAAATGCTAATTAAAGGTACTAAATATAAAATTGTGAATATTGCTGTTCTCTTTGGAAGTTTGAACTTACTTCTTCATTGCAGAACAGTATAGGCTACTAACTGGACAGTGGCTTCAGTTCTCTTTTTCTTCGCTTTGCCCTTATCTGGATATTGACACTGTGGATATTTTCAGGCCTTCAGCAGCTTACTATTTGATAATAGAAATCAGGCTGATTAATGTAACCAGCAACTGGAAAAATATAAATATGCTCTTTAACCGAGTCTTTTCTTGATGAAAATGTGTGTAATGAGATGTAATTTTTTAAAAGTCTCTGTTGCTACTTAACCATTGTGGATTTATTTCAGGGGAAAGAGATGCAATGGGCATTTGATATCTAACTTCCGCATTGAGGCTTGCTTATTTTTATAGTGTATTATTTATTTAAATGGTAAAATAGTAAATTTCAGGCATGTGGCATATTTTGTTTTTCTGTCTTCAGCGTGTTTGTTACTGTCTGTGTATCAGCACTACCATTTGCTGAATTGTGCTTTGAAGGGATGCTTTCATTTGGTAAACTTGAGTTGAAATTTAGTTTTTGCTTAAATCTAGGACAACATTGTTACATTGAATATTTGGCTGAAGAATTAGGCTTTCACTTTCAGCCATTAGGTTTCTTAGGTAATTCTGTTCTTATTTTGTCTAAAGATGGGTCACTTCAGGGTGCAGTTCTTCAGCATGACATGTTGGGAAAATGCTTTGTTTCATAACAAGAAGTCTGGGAATTGGGTAGGCAAAAAGATCAGGGCAATTTGAAATCAAGCTTGAACTTTATTTCATGCAAGTAGCTTCAGCCTGCTGATATTTTGAGTTTGCAGCTACTTGAACACTTGTGATTTTAATGCTACATGCATGCAATAATTTTGTCTGGGTAGTCTTTGCGATTCACGTGACCATAATAATACAAAGGAGAGTTTTCACCTGACTACGGAAGTGCAATTTTGTGACTGCTTGAAAAGTTCTGTTTTGAAGATGTGTGAAGTACTTGTTTGGTTTCTGGACTCATAGCTGTATTTTGAAGAGAAAGAGTTTCATGTTGCCCAACTTTTGAATCTGACATTGGTGACTCTGCTAATTGTAATAGAGCTGTGGAACTGTTTTGCTCCAGATGGAACTTTAATCTGGCTTCTGATTGAGCTGAGTGTCCTTGTAGAGTCTCTTAGCATCTGCTTTGGAAATGTATATAACATTATTCAAAATTTGTACCAAATTAAACCACCCTAAGGCTATAATTCAATTTTTCTTTATTGAGAAATGTATTGTCAACAACTTAATGTCAGAGTAAAATCTGCACTAGATCTATTATTTTTTTGGCTATTAGCTGGTCATTTAGATTACTTTGATTGAATTTCCAGGTTCTTCAAGTTTACCTTGTCAACTGCAAGTTTACACAAAGGAATTAACAAATAAGGCAAATATGGTTGCTTGTTTTTTTGTTTAGTTTTTTTTCCTGCTGAAAGTAGATGAGCTTAAATTGATGCTTTCAAGCATTAATGATTGGATTATATTTTTATTTATCAAATAGTAATGTTTCATAATTCTAGGTAATTTCTGTGGATGAAGTTTCTCTTGTATCTGTAAAAGTTAGTGATTGTGACTTTTCTTATTTCTCAATTTTCTGTAGTCTGCTGTATTTAATTCTGGTTTTTATTTTTAAATCTTCTTGAGCTCAGTATAACTGCTGTTTTGAATACGAGCTCTGTTACTGAAAATGGTCAGATTAGGGTAGCAAATTGATGCAGTTTTTCTGTTAAGACATGATTTGTGAAATGCTCCCTAATTTGTTATGAAGAGTCTCTAACCAAGGTATGAGGTGTTAGGCAGCTGTCTATGCTGATGGTAATAGATAGTAGATACTCTTCTTATCTCAGTTTTGGGCATGAACAAATTTCAGAACCATGGATGGAGTTATTGTGACATGGAATTTTGATAAGCTGACTACCACTGTTATTGTGTTTCATTTATTTTCTTTTTTCCTCTTTCATTACTGAGAGGGAGAGCTGTAAGAACTTACCCATGTTCAGTCCTGTAAATAGGTAGAACACTAAGTGTTAAGTCCATTTATAATCTAGTTTTCGTTTTTCAACTGTGCTACGCTGCAGAAAGCAAAGTAGAACTTCCAAAGTACAAGTGCCTGTAACTTGCCAAACGTTTTGGAGAATGGGCGTCAACACCTACCATCAAGAGTGGAATCTGGGCTTTAGCTCACTGACATCATCCCCACTCCAGCTTCATGCAGCGTTACATCTCCCCATCCTCCTTCATGAAGTTCTTGTGCAAGTCTCCAGGCATTCATTTGGATATGTGTTGAAGAAAAAACAGAAGTTATTTATTTTCCATTCCAGATGCTTCTGATAGTTAATTTAAAAACAATAAAATTGGTATGAGAACAGAATTGCAAATATACAAAATGGCTTAGCCATTCAACCTGTCTAAAAGGAAATCTCCACTTTCCTAACTTATCTTTTTTGGACATATTAGCTGCCATCTCCATTTTCCTTCATGCTCCATCATCTTATTCTTAAAGAAGTTTAGACAGGTTTGTGTTTCCAAGCTCTTTTTCCAGTGAATGGGAGAGGTTGGACATAACTTGCTTCACAGCAGAAACCTACCTTCTGGAGGAAGGCAGTGACAGGGCCAAAATGGGATATCTGTCTCCTGTCAGATCATCTTAAATTGGTGTTAAACTGTCATGCACTTATTAGAGTCTATAGAAATCACAAAATTTTTGTGGTTTCTTTTCCTATGCTTCTGGCATCCTCATTAATGTGTTACAAGAGACAATAGTTGTGAAGTGAGAGTACACACGACATAGAGGTACACTTGCCAAATCAATCTCTCTGGTGTCTTAATGCCATCAGCTTGTATTGAAATCTGAAAATATGTGACCAAATCACTCATTAATTTCTTGAAAGTAGTTGAAAAGTGAATACCATCATACAGACTGTCTTCACCAGCAGAGTGTTGGAAAGACCCCAAAACTAACATGTTATCAAGCAAATGGATTTCTAGGAATACAGTGATATTAATATTCCACCTTTCTTTTACTACTTTATATTTCAGTACCGCTATGGAATTTGTTTTTCCAAGTAACTTTTCATATCAAAAACAAGTGAAAAAAATCAAAAACCTCTTTCATTTACTTTCCTGAATTCTTTCCATCCGTGACTCTTACAAAAACTCATCGTTGCTTTGTGACTTGACTGTTCACTCGGTGACTTTCAAACTTCTGTTATTTTTTTTATATGCAGAAAATTATAATCTGGGAAATGTTACTTTGCAGGTATATATTTAGTTTTGAAAGGACTAAATATAAATTAGGACTTGGCTTTAGTCACAAATAAAAAGGCGATGTTTTTAAGTTTTTTTAAAGCACCCAGTGACAATTTTCAGTCTCCGTGGAATAAGAATTTTATGATGGTTCTTTTCATTTATTCTCATCTGATGACATGAAATTGAAAAATAAAGCATGGGGCAAAATGAACCATAAGAAACATGACTTATGGGTACAAGATCTAACTTCAGAAAGTCAGTGTTTCCCTTTTCTTTCTCTTATATGAGAAAATTTTTTTGTAGCTTGCGCATATTATGAAATACATAGTATGATCCCCAGGAGATTAGTGGTTTTACTTTTCAGCTCATCAGTTGCAAAACTGAAGCTATTTCAACACCTGTATGATACCTGCATGGTTATACCAATAGGAGTCACAGATGGATATACAGTATATGTAGATTGTTGTTTGACAATCGTTAAGCTACTATTTTGCATAGTTAAAGTGACTTGTAAAAATGTGAAAAAGCAATAGGCTGTTTCTTGTGAGTTTTTAGCCATTGATTATTATCAAGTTTAATTTATCCTCACTAAAAAGAAATTAAATTACATGAATACATATCTCTGATAAATGATGTACTTCAGTGAAATTTTTAAAATCAAAGAGAAAAGGAGATTAAATAAAGTGAAAATATTTAGTTCACAGATATTGAATTTCAATTTGACCTATGTTTGCTAAAGGCAGATACGTTTGTCATTCTGATGAAGATGCATTTCTTCATACCTTGTTTTTGAAAGAATCTCACCTACTTTTCCCATTTATTATGATAATAGTCTACCAGATGTCATATGTCACAGCCTAGTGAAGTTGTCTCTGCCTATTACCACTTATATATAATGTACATTCTTGTTTTTCTTTCCTTAATTTAAGGGATTTTTATATACTCTTTGACATCCCCTATTTTATGAGAAAAAGAATAGAGGCAAACTAAAATATTTGAAAGCAATTTTAGAAACAGTAGGTGATTTTCTTCCCATTTTAAGTAACATTATGTTAAAGTCTGCCTTTGTCTGGATGGATAACCTGAATCTTATAAAAATGGTCATACATGTTAAAACTCTACTAAGTTATGTGTGCAACTTGTTTTGAAAATTGCTGGTTTCAATGGATAGATACATAGATAAGTGCAAATCAGAAAGGGTGAAAACACAAATTATCATACGTTATGGATACATCTAGTGATAAGAGCAGCAGAAATCATAACTCCTTAGCTAAAGCATAAAAGTGGCAAATAGCCTTTCTCAAAAGAGTTGTAATCTAAAAGACCAGATAATGTCTTGTATGTTATGTACATATGTGCCAAAACAACTTTTGGCACAGATACAGCAAACTGCCTTTTGATTCCCAGGTTTTGAGCTTTAGTGTGACTGGTCTTTGGCCCTCATCATTTAAGATGTAGTATTGTACATCCCTGTGTGTTAAAACCGGATTGAATACACACCGTGCTTGTGATGATAGGAACATCATGTTACAGAAGAAGTAGAACTACTTGGAAGCACAGACAGATTGGGGAACTAGTGCTTTTCTACTGTATTGGAAAGTTTTATTTCTGTACAAAGCTTTGTGCTGAAAAAGTTCATATCTTGGAAAGAGTGCACTTTCTACAAATGTGAGCTGTGTTCGTTTTGCATTATGGATCAGCAAGGAAGGTCATTCTGACTTTTCTTTCTTCTGTTTTGTTTTTATGTTTGGGATCTTTCTGTCTATTAAAATAAAGGTAAAAGTGCCCTTAGGCTTACAGATTTTTGTGCTAACTTACTAGATCTACAGAAACATTCTATATAAGACATTCTTTTTCTTTCAAAATCGATATTCAGAAGGTTAAAGGCCTTTTTTAAATTTTTTTTGTCCACAGCTACAGCAAGAACATGCAGCAATCAGCAATGTAATGTAGTTGGCTTTCTTATATTTTACTGTGGAATTGTTGATACATAAGGGTAACTTTCATGAAAATGCTTTTGGTCTTCTACAGTAGTATTTTAGATGAAAGACTAAGTTCTTCTCTGTACATTCCTGAAAGGGATCATTGTAGTCCTTAAAGCTGCATTTTATAATGCAATATAGATGAATGTGACAAAAGTCAACATAGGAAACTGTTATGCTTGAAGTAGGAGAAATCAATATGAAGCCTGACATGTTTCTTTTACATTTGCAATATCTGTGCAATCAGAATTGACCAAGGCTCAGAATATTTGTAGTTAGACAGTCCTGAAAAAATTATATTTTAAATAAAAACTAAGTCACTGACTGAAATCAGTATTGTACTCCTGAAATCTCTTTCAAAATGAGTTTTAATTTCTCTTTTTACAAAACTTCTCTTTTAGTTTTAATTTATATGTCTTTTAATTTTTAAAGTGACTATATTTTAATTTCAAAATTAAAGCAAAGGAATATGTGAAATTGTAAAGGTTAATTATCTCTAAAAGTCAAACAAAACTGAAATTTGTATGTTCAATAGGTACCCCTCTTTTATTGATCGTCCTTCGAATATCCATCTTGATATAATGAAAATTACAGGAGAGAAATTTGTATAAAATAGCTGATTTCTGGGGTGATTTTCCTCCACTCTCCTCAAATGAACTGTAGATAGCAAAAACCAGTCCTGCCGCAGTCCTGTTACACAGAGCCGAAGCCAGACTTTATGCACAGAAATGAGCTTTCTATATGCTGAAAACATTTTTCTAAGTGAGCAAAGTCTGTGATACTTAGAAAATATTTCTACCTTTCTATAGGAAAGACATCTGAAGTATTTATACTGATTTTAATAATGAGATATCAATCAAAATCATTAGACTAATGGAGCAAATATGGAATAGTTGATGTGCTGCCTGCACTTCTGCTTTCAACATGATTTGAGAATTTAAGCACTTTCTTCAATCTGGAAGCAGCAGCAGGTTTAATAAAGCTGAAATGACCTTCAGTTTTCTCTCCTTAGGGCCGTAATGCCAATTACACAAATATACTTAACTTCCTTACAGAGGCATAAACCTAAAGTAAAAGAAGCACTTGTCACAGCGTTTAGAAGTAATTCTGCTCTAAAGTTTTGGTTTACATTTGTGGATTAAGCTTGTGGAGCCTGCTCTGTCTTCCAGAGCTTATTTTCTTGTGATGTCAATATGGCAACATAATTTTATGTGGTCAAATTTATGACTGTATTATGATTCTTGCTCATTTTTTAGCCAGATGTATTTTAAATAAACACCAGTAATACAGTTGGTGATGTTTTCCAACATGCACAGCACTTCATTTGCTAAAATCTGAATTAGCAGAATATAGTTTTTTGAAGTAGAATCATTAACTTCATATAAAATGAGCAGTTTTTTCAGTTGTTCAATCCTACTTTTTTTTCCCCCCAAAATGGCTTAGTCATATTTCATAATTGATCAGTTTGTCTGCAGAGTAACAGCTTCAGCTCTCAATCCAAGGAAGAAGCAGATATACAGATTTTTTTTTTTATTCTTGCATTCTGTCTGCTTTCCTCTCATTCATTTTCATTTGGTTGGGCCAGATAGACCAAAAAGAGAACTATGACTTTGTATGCAAATCCATATTATCCTTTAAATGAGGTTAGTTTGATTATGAATTAATATTATTAAAAACCACCAGAATTTTATCTGTTATTAAATAAAATATGCAATTCACAAAATACCATTGACACTCATTCAAGAAAAATATTTAATGTAGTATCAAAAACAGCAGATATACATCTAAGTTCATTTAAAATAATTCCCAATCTCTGAACACTTTTTACAGAGAATAGGTACAATTTCATGTGTTGTGTGATCTTACTAATTTCAGTTGAAGTCATTCTTCTGCCTTATCAAAGTCGGCTCAACTACAGGGAGGTGGAGGTGTGCTTAGCTGTAGTAGTGGTTGCCTCCTGAGCAGAACTCTGGCGTTACCAGTTCCTGACAGCTGCAAGCCAGCCTCTGGGCATCTTGCTAAATTTTCAAATGTAATTATACAGTAGACTTCCTTTAACAAATTCTGTGTTCCCAGCTATAATTAAAACAGCTCTTCTTGCCTTTAGCCTCTTTCTTATCTTACAACCCACCTCCATATCTCCCACTGCTGGGTAGTGTTATCCAGCAGAGCTGGTGGATCTAGAAGAGCAAAGTTTATTCTCTCTGTCCTTTCAAGGAGTGTTTCATCAGTACAGAAGATCCATTTCTTCTGATCCAATATACTCAAATAACATGTCCTTTAAAGCTAAAGATTGTTCTCTAATTCACAGAAGTGCTGTTGGTTAGCATGCCACTTTCATTTTGCAAACAATTTTCAATTATTACAGGACAAGAGGTAAGAAATTATAAGAAGTTATCCATGAAATGGCTGAAGAAGCCAGTACAGGGAAAGGAGGCCTTCTAGAAACGCTTTCTTTTCATGCTGTGCAATACAGGATATAATTTCTTTCTACTGTTTGTGTGTTAGATTTTCATGTATGAAGTTATTCATGCTCCTTTTAAGAGCATACATGTAATGTGAAAATAAAAATAATTGGTGATGTGTTTTTCCTTATATGAAATTCTATGTAATTTTAACCAAAGAATGATGAAATGTGTCCATTTTGTGTTCATATCTATGATGCACCTTTTCTAAATATAGTGCGTCGGATTTGTCTTTGTTGAATCGCCTTGTTGATTTCTGACCATATCTTCCATTTTTCAAAAGCATTTGGAGATCAGATCCTGTCCTCTGATGTGCTGCTGATTTATCCCATCATTGTATTATCTGCTGATTTATCCCAACATTTTATTATCTACTGATTTTATAAATACTCTTACTTGCAGTCACTAGGATTATTATGAAAACACCAGATAGAAACAGATTAAACAAATGTCTCTGAGTTACATTTGAAATATATACCCAGTTTGACAAAGCTGTTGAAAATATCTTTTCAAGAACAATTGCTCGCTGATTTCTATCATTTTTGTGTCCAGCCTATAATGATTATGTCTGGGCAGTATTTCATTATATATGGCATCAACAATGCAGAACATGTTTAAAACCTCTCTAATCTCAAGCTCGTTTCACATCTACTATTACCTCTCATCCATGAGGCCAGTTAACACACTCCTAGGGAAGTAATTCAAATGAGTTTGAAGGTATCAATAATTTTTTCTCTGTCTTCTTTTATCCTCTTGAAATTTGTTTGTACAATATTGGATTCTAAAATCTATTCAGGTTTCGCTGGTAGACTGTAATTTGAAGGTGGGACTTAGCTCATCCTGGGGGGGACTGGAGAGGACTTGTCTAAGTTTGTTTTTTGGTTTTTTTTTCTTTTCTACTTCTTTTGATTTTCTTTATTTTGATCTCTTAGAAATAATGAGACAACAGACCCTACTCTGTTATGTCTCTCCTGCTCTGCAATTTTCAGCATGACTCTTTTCAGGTTTTTTTTTCATTCCTTTTGTTACTCTATTTTCTCTTCTTGTTTGTAGCAATAGTGTACGTGTCTTGTATCACTGTAGGTCTCATTGATCACTGATACAGGACATGGATGAAAACTTTTTTCTAGTGAGACAAGGTGACAGGATGTGGAGAAAAAAGTTTCTTTCCTTTTTCATGTTTTGTAACTTCAGAAAGGCAGTTAGGCTCATAGTAAGATTTCAAAGGTTACCATTGGAAAATTAAGTGTTCTTTTATCACTTCTTGTGTACTAGGAGGAATGGGAATAAACAGGTCAGTTCCGAAGGGAAATGAGATCCAAAATTTTGCTTCTATGAAATGTAAAGATAGAGGTGATTACATACTAAACCCATCATTCTAGCCTTTTGAACTGCAGACCACTGAAATAGGTCAGTTCGAAGATTGAGGTAGGACAAGGGAGACTGTTCTGGGTTGTTACATCAAAATACCATATGGAAATCCTTTTATCCTGAATGACTGTGACTTTGGTATTGGGTATGATGGCCTATGGGTGGCCTTTTCTTGGCATATAATAAATTTGTGTATAACCATTTAAATTACTCCTTGTATATTGCAAGAGGGAGAACAAAGAACAAAACTACAAAATTAGGAGCAGTGAAAGCAGGGTGGATTTTTTTTCTGGTCTGTCATATAAGCTGAGCCCTCTTGCTCACCAACAGAGAATGAGGACAGAAGCCAGTTTGTTTCTACCAATTGATACTGTTTCTTTAAAATTCAGTAGTTTAGGTTTTACCTTTCAGTTTGCTTTATAGGTCACTTAATTTTTGTTACTTTCCTTTATTATGAGCTAAGAACAGAATATTGCTGAATATGCTAAAATAGATGTATATTTTTTAAGGCTGGCATTTGAGCAGACAAAGAGTCATGCTTAATGCTACTGTCATAATAAATAGTACTATAATTGATTGTTGATAGAAACCCTTAAAATACGTTTTTATGGTTGAAATGTACTTTGGGTAAACAGTGTTCAGTTTGCCTATTAAAATAATTTACTATATACCATGGTTTCTTTGAGTATTAAGGAAGTAGGACTTTTCCAACAACAGTAATTGGTTGACACTGCTTGACCTTAATGCAAAGCTACAGTATTTAATGAACAAACGGAGGGAATAAAGTTTTGATAAATAAGGCAATTTTCATGAAACCTTTAGAAATATGCTTGAAGTCTTTTAGTGTTAGATTGACGGTTTCTCCTTTTGTGAAAAGAATAAGTGAATAATTTAAGGCTATATTTCATGTTTTCAGATCTTCATTCTGTCATATAAATAATAGACTGTGAAATGCAGCAGTTCCTGCATTCACAGATTTAATAGACCTATACAAGTGAGTATCTTACTTGGCTGCTGGCATCTTAAAATGCTCTTTTGTGTATACCTGAGAAGCAATGCAGAAGTGGGATTCTCTTCAGTAACCAAATTCCATACTTTAAATATGCTACATATTCTGTTTCTAAAGGAATTATTCTTCTTAAAATACTTGCAGTACATCTTGATGTCAGTGTTAATATTTTTAATTATGTTACAGTATTATGATATAATATATATATAATGGCCAGTCTTCGCGAACAAAGATTTTGGGAAAGGTCTTTTACCTTTCCAGCCTGCGCAATGGATTTTTTAGGTGAGACACAGCCTGCGCTGAACTGAGCCCACCCTTTAATCCTAAGGTTCATCTGCCGGGGCCAAGCAAGCTTGAACAATGGCAGTGAGGTCCTCAGGACGTAGGTTTGTTTCGAGTGACCTTCTCATAGATGGATGGCCTCACAGGGCTAACGAGCTCCATCTGCCCGGGGGACTGGGAATCGAACCTGGGTCACAGTGGTGAGAGTGCCGCATCTTAAACACTAGGCCACCAGGGGTCCCTATTATGATGGACAAATGTCAAAAAAGCAGTACATGGCTATTTGAAATAAAACTGTAATTTAAAATTTACTTTCTTAAATAGAAAGACTGTGAAAAACATTCAGGTTTAGATCCTTTAGCATAGATCTTTGAAACACCATTAAATCTTATGAGAAAATAATCAAGTGTATTTACTAAAATAGTGAAATATTAAAGTAATTTATATGATTTACTACGTGTATTCTTAGTTATATAATTTTTAAAAAAATGGAAACAGTATTGGGGGAGGAAGAACAGAGAATAGTTAGTTATAGTAGTTAAATAAGCTAGTTTCTTTTCTTTGTTCCCACTCCCTTTTCTTCCTCCTGCCCTTTAGTTTAATGTCTGTAGAAAGGATCTTGAAGTAAGACTTACTGAGAACAAGTGGCAAAGCATTGGAATGTTTTTCATCAGTTGTTCTCAGTCTTCTAAGCAGAACATGGTGTTATGACCAGTGGACCACTGGAAACATAAATACTCCTTTGGAAAGTATATACTATTGTACCGGTTTTGTTACCTTGAAAATTTAGCTTCCCATTTAGAGGTTTAAGGCAAATTACCTGCATTTTCTTCCTGATACCAACTTCTTTCAACATGGGAGTAATTTTCTACTTGTTAAGAACCTTCTACTAGCACATGATACTGAACTCCTGCTTTACTCTGTTCTGTGTGGGTATGGAAGCATTCGCACAAGTGAGGAAATATTTTTATTCATATATTGAAGACTGTTTTCTGTAAATAATTTTCAAGAAGTCTGGGAGATGGTCTCCATTTGCCATGGTATTGATTTATGGAGTCCCCAAGTAGGTTCCGGAAGTATCTAGCATGGATCCTTCGAAGTGAGCTGTCTACATGAGAATGCTATCACTTGTTAAAATGCAGGCAGATTCTTTCCTGTTTCTTCTTACTAATACTTTTGCTCATGTAGGCAAGTTACTGTCTATTACTTTTCAAGAAAAATAATCTTTATATCTTGTGTCATGTTAATACAAATCTTAACATAATATTCTATTCTGTTTTGTAAATTATTCCAGTAACTTATTCATATCTTCATTTTTTTTTCTTTTCTGATATAATTTTCTTCATGTTCACAGTAAATCTGTCTTTTGATTTCAGCTAGTCCAGAGGCTCAAACAGAGATCATGCTTTTCCCATCCTCCATACTCTATTTGACTCATTTGTAACTCAGAAAACATCAGTGCAGGGATAGAGACTGTTCTACAGTCTAAATAGTTGAAAACAACTATCACTTTTGTAAGAATCACACAGAAATCATTGTGCTGGACTGGTATGAAATACATTGTCATCGCCACTGTTTTCAAAACTTACAGAAATATTTTCTATTTTTTTTGCTACATAAACATTATTTAAGCCATTGGCTGGGACTGTTTCTGTTGTTTCATAAGAATTTACAGGATTAGTATGTTAAATATATTGATTTTCTTAAGCAAAGCAATCACTGATTGGTGACTGTATTGATGACAGCTGTGACTGTATTGGCTTGTCATGATACTTGAGCAATAAAATTGCTATTCGTTATTGCTTCAGTACAAGGCTGTGATCTCACTGTAGTGAGTCCTCTGCAAATATACACATACAGACTTCGGGGGGAAAATACAGGAAGAAGGGTATAAAAAGCAAAAGAAGGAAATAAGAAAGCAGAACAGCAAGGATACTTTGTTAATGGCTTTATATAAACTGTGCTAATAGTTTCTTTTAAATTCTGAAATGGCTAATGTTCTTTATTTAGTCAGTGTGGCTTTTTTTGCTTAATTCGTTAACACCTATAGAAACTAGAAAGAATGGTAGTTATGACAAATGGACTATGTAATTTGAAAATTGTATTTTGTCACATGTTTTACTCACAAAACCTAGTTGAAATCAATTGTCCAAACATTCACTTAACATATTAATAAGTAATACAGGAATACTGTAAGCCCTCTTGAATTAGATATATTACATCTTGTTACAAAATTTAATGCCAGGCTTAATAACTCAAAGTATGCTCTAGAATAAAAATACATTTATGTGCTAGTATGTTGCAACAAGGATGCTAATCCAAATTACAAAAAAACCAAACAAGCCCACTATTTGATTGGAACTGTTTAATATACTCAAGAGTAGACAATTGTATTTAATTTAATTTCTAAAAAAAGAAATCCCTAAATTTATTTCTTCAAGTGAGTATGTTTTTCATGGTATATTTCTAAATATTACAACACTGTAGTATTACAGTGTCAGATTACACTCTAATCTGACAAGTGGTCAGATTTCAGGAGCTATTTGGGTATTTACCTGCGAAATCAGTTTCAGTTAGGACTTCTTTTAAAAAAATGTGTCTAGATGTTTGTGTTCTTATATTTTTTGATGGAAACACTGTAGTAACAGTAAAGTACCAGCTTTTCAAGAGAAGGCAATGTTTCCAGTTCAACGCTATTAGCTTCGTATATTTGTAATAGGAAAAATTATTTTAAAATATCAGTATATCCATTGTTATGTTTAATTATCTCAAAGTAGTTGAAAAATTCTGCATAAATATGTTTTGAAGAGAGGTTGTTTTAAAAATATTTTTTTCATGATTTAAAAAAGTATATTTTTGAACAGTTAAAAGAGAGTTAATAAAAGATAGATGGCTGTTCAGTTGCTGAATTCATTTGTTAAATTTCATTTGTTAAATTTCTCTCAAAACCATAGCTTTCAACATTTTTAATTTGTTTGTAGTGTACTGTTGAACCCTATACAATTTTTTGGGGTCTTATTAATAATGAATTAACAGCTTTATAGAAAATAGATCTAACAATATCAAATTACCGAAATTTTTAAGATACATGGTCTTAAGAAGTTCGGTCACAGGAGGAGAAAATAATGCTGAGAAATAGCCAAGAATTGCAGGTTGATAAAAATTTCAGATTGAATACCGAAGTCTTCATAATGCTAAAGTTGTTAGAGTTGTGTCTCTACCATTATTGTCATCATAGAAATAAATAAATTGAACCACATGGACTTATTTTACATGTTGTTTCTATCTCTTCTGATACATGACTGTGTGAAATACTTATTTGACTTAAAAAATAAACCTAGTTTCAGTCACTTTTGGTTTTGTCCTGTTGAAATGTCCAGAAGAAATCCAGTGGCTTAGGCTACTTGAATCCTGTTAGATCAAACAAAAAATTAAAAATATTTTGAGCATTTTTTCTTCAAGTGTCTTTATTCTCCATCTGAAGGTCAGTTCCAGAAGTCTGGGACTGGGACTGCTACTCCAGCTTCGTCACTGCTCCTGGTGGCTGGGCCACATCCCAGCACTGCTTAACTGTTGAATGTGCGGAGAATATCCTTCTAAAGACAACTGTCTCCTTTGTATTTGAGCACCCACCACTGTGTGAGTTAATTTTTTTATATTTTTTTTTAAAAAGCAAATTGAGTTTGCCTCATTTTCATTAATGTCATAGTTACACATTTAACATATATAAAAATAAACATGTTTGTGATGTGTCTCCTGCAGTTGTCGAAAAACTATTTTCGATACCCTTTCTGTATCAAAAGAAATCTTACTTTACAAACACAGGTTCTTTTTTCCCCAGTTCACTATGCTAAATTTTAAAAGACAAGTGAAAACATTGACTGTAGTATTTGGTTTTAAAAGTGACAGATAACTGTATTGCAGTCTGCTTCCAACAGAACTGGTGAAACATAGACAGTGTCAGTGGGAGCTTTTCTTTACTTTCTCCCATAATATGCCCCAAGTCCCGACCTGAAGGGGCAATTCACTCTCTAATTTAAACCTCTCCTTACATTAACAACATGGCAGTGTTTAGTAATGATACAGTGTTTACTGTTAAAGACTTGCCAATTTGGCCTTAAATAGCTAGACTATATTACCTCAATTTGCCATATTCCCTCTGTTTAGTTTGGAATTACCTTGCAAATGTTACAGTGATAGTATTGAATTGTATAAAGGAATTATAAAGTTGAAATCCTAGCAATGTAGATTTAAAGTACTAGTATTGGTCTACAGAAAAATACTAGTTCAAGTAATTAAAGGTCAGAAAACTCATTTTAATGGGAACGATTTTTATGCTTTTACTGACTTCCATCAGTGACTTTAATTAGTTATTTTTCCTTCCTACTCTCTGGATAATTTAAAACTCTTTGTGATTTTTTAAGACGTATATGTGCTTGTGTTTTTGTATGTGTAGTTTCTGTACCTTTTAAGTGTAGTTAGGTTTTTCCAGTGTTGCAGTAAAATACAGAACACTATGCAGTACATTAAAGAAATAGAGCCTATGCATCAGAACAATTTTCATGCCTCACTCAATTCTTAATGTAAATTAGTAGGAACATTGGTTATCCATTTGAGAAATTGAGTTGGTATAAAAATAAAAATGCACTTATGGTATGTGGTGCTTTGTGTATCATCTTGGGAGTGTTTTGCTGTTTATCTGTCACTTGCATTAGAAAAAGCAGTCACTGGCTGCAGGTGACATTAAAAATTAAAGGTTAACCTCAATTTCTTTACTGACCAGACGTGGGGCAGAAAGTTCTTCTGGATGTGTGCCTGAATTTTGGAACTGTCAAAAAGAGTTGAGAAGTAAAGACTTGGGCTTTTGGTGGCTTAGTCTTTTTGTATGTGCATGTGTAATTATATAATTTTACCATTTTCAAGTGTTTAGACTGCTTGTTCTAGGTTATATTGAGATGATTTTTCATTGCATCCAACTTTGAGAAATTAAAAAATGACATGATAATGCTATAGTAGGTAATTATAATGAACTGATTTTACTGCTCTTCATAATTTTAGGAATGTCCTTTTTTTTTTCTGCTTAGGAAAACTAATTAAAAATAGCTTTCTTTCCTATTACTAGAGAATCTATGTCTTTCAAAAACTAGTTAAAATTGTTGAAAATTGCCTTAGCAGCTTTTGAATATTCTGGTTAGCTCAATGTACATTTAATATAAGACAAGCCCTATACACTCGTGAACAACCCTGGGAGATCCTTCTTTAAGTATTAAGGCTTTTGACAAACTTGGCTTCTACCTCATAGTGACTTCAAAGTGAGACAAATTCAGTAGTGTGATGCTTCCCTCCTCTATCACTCCAAGTGTTGGAGGTAGCATTCAGACTACTGAAGAAGGCTGGCTTCAGGCAGCAGGGGTTTCCATGTAACCTGCCAGATATCTTTCCTTTGCAAAGGAGGTATTATGCTTGTTCAGTGGCAGAAGAGACTATAGGCAAGGCTTGATACATGAGGTGCAAACTTGAAACTATGCCTGCTGCTCTTACCTTCCATTTCATCACTTGATTTTCTTACCCATCCAGTAAGGTAGTATGCATATAGTCAGTAGATCTGGTGCTTCTTGTTGGCTGATGAGGGAAAATGAGAAGGGAAGAAAAAAAAAAGAAATTGTCTACTCTGTCTCCATGATTAAAATAGAGTGCCAAAGTGCATTTTTTTCCTCCCCCATTTGCCAAATTATGAATTTCTTCTGTCCATGGCAGTTTTACAGCTCTTCTTAGGAAAACAAGAACATAGAAATTTCATTAAAGAAAGCAGTGCATATTGCTAATTCAGAAAAGAACATGCAATTGATGTTTTTGAGGAACCCTAGTATTTCAAACATGTATAATTTGATTAAAATTATAAATCTATGTACTTGCTTCATAGTCAACTTCACACAGTTGTTTCAGGACTGGTATACTGTTGATTTTGTAGACTATCATGTTAAGAATTCTTTGATGGGAATGTGATAATATTCATTTAATGTACTTTCCTTTTATTACTAATTTGTTAAACCTACATTTAAGACAGATAATTTCTCTGAAGACAAAATATTTGTAAATGCCAGTTACTTATTTTCCTGTAGTTACATCTGCTTGAAATTTTTCCAGTGTTCTCCGAGATTGCTTTCACTTAATACTTCTTGATTTCTTGTGTTTCAAATATTTTTATGTTGATATAATAATGAAACTGGTCAAACAAGTTTCACTATTGAAGTGATTTATTAGGACACTGAAGTAGTATATAGCTTTAAACATAGTTCCTTTGACTTAGGGAGTAATTAAATCCCAGATAATAGTCGATAATTGTTGGCTCGCAGCCTGGTTCTAAAGTCTTTGTTTTATAAACTGGGTTATGAAGCATCAAGAAAAATGAACTGGGGTTTTTTTCCAAATGGAATATCTCAGGTTATTAAATACTGCAGAAAGTGTTTATAGTAATAATAATAAGAAGAAATCTTTAAGTGAGTTTATGTATTTTCTTACAAGCTCTAGAATATGTAGTATTTTATAATTTGTCAGTTACTTCTTTAAGTAAACTTCTGTATCAGGTCTAAAAAGCACTAGTGATTTGCAACTATATTACAGATGGCATGTTTTCTTAAATACTACAATAATCTGTGGTTTGTGGAGCAAGTGAATTACCCATTTGTTACACTGTTATGCAGCTCATAGAGGTCATCACACATCTGTATGAGCACAACATTTATGTATTTAAAAATCCCAACCAGCCTTCATTGCAATGTTTCTGTTGTTTCTGTTCCTACAGTGTTGGTGGTCCATGCTTCTGTGTTAAATTTATGGCTGTATTGCAGCGATCAGCTATAGTGAGAGATACCCATAAGATGAGGACTTTTTTTCTCAGATGTAGCAAAACTTGCAGGGCACGCATCTTCAAAGGATGGAAGAACAGGTCCAGGATAAAGAGTTACTTTGCAGAGCACTAAAATCAAGTTATATCAGTTCCCCATGAGGGTACATAGTATCAACTTGGGACCAGTAATTACTGTGGCTTTTTTTTAAGTAGCTGTCAGATTCTCCTAGTGAGGACTAGCAGTTCTGTGTGCTATTAAGCTATTTTCATCAAACATCCCTTTTTTTCCTCTTTGTACCGTGTTAGATTTATCTACTTTATGTAGCTGGTCCTCA
The DNA here is from genome assembly GCF_003984885.1 of Neopelma chrysocephalum. Classification (NCBI taxonomy): domain Eukaryota; kingdom Metazoa; phylum Chordata; class Aves; order Passeriformes; family Pipridae; genus Neopelma; species Neopelma chrysocephalum. The sequence goes on along the minus strand of NW_020897695.1, from coordinate 3,835,886 downwards.
CTTAGCAAAATTGGTGCTACTTCACATTCTTGTTAGTTCAGTTTGCCTCTGTCCGTGCTCTTTGTGCACTGCATCTCCCGTGCCCCTGCCCCTGGCAAGTTGCCCCATTTGCCTCCTGAGCCTCCTTTTGGGCAGCGTGGCTCTGAAGCCTGAGCTGGACTTGGATAGAGCCCAGCCAGGTCTGGCAGAGCTTTTTTCGTTGTACTTGGTGCCTGGTTTATAGTTCATTTTCATTTTATCCAAGAAACCAGCCTTTCTAATTGGAAATCCCAGTACTAAGGAAGAGCTTCCCGCTGCCTTTCAATACTTTAAGTGGGTTTATAACAAAGCTGGAGGAAAAGTTTTTAGCAGGACCTGAAGGGATTTAGGCCTTTGGTTTACAAGTAGAAGATGGTATATTTAAATGAAATCTAAGGAAGAAATTCTTTACTATAAGGCTGTCGAGACACAGAAACAGGTTGCTCAGAGAAATTGCAGATGCCGCATCCCTGGATGGGGGTTCAAGGGTAGCTTGGATGGGACTTTCCACCTGGTCTAGTGGAAGATATCCTCCACTCTGTCCATGACCGAAAGTTGAACTGGATGTTCTTTAAAGGTCCTTTCCAACCCAAACCTGTGATTCTACTTGAGGACAGCAACTTCTTGCCTTTGTGGTTACCTGCTTACTATTATGTATGTCTCTTACACAGTTTCATTATGTTATGTTTCCTCTGCATTTTGTTCACTTTCAAACTTTTTCAGAAGCATTGCAGTGGTAACAAGTTGTATCACTTGAACCCGGTAAAAAAACTTTAGTTTGTGGGTTTGTTTTCTTTTGTTTTCAGTAAGAGATGACTGCTGCCTTAGATAATCATAAATGCTAATGAGAATTTGTTAAAAAGCATTTGTTAAAATTGTGCTTAGAGGATTAAAAGTGGCAGCTTTAAGTGTATCTGCATGAAAAAACTCATGGAGGGGAGAAACAGTCAGGTTGCCAGTGGTGTGTACTTGAAAACAAGATTGTAATGATGTTTTGGTGTATTTGAAGTGATCCTCTTGCCATAAATGTGACAATCAAAGACAGTAGTCTCTGATGTGTTTGGAAGTGTGATAATGTTCACTAAAATGTTAAGGACAAAAAAATATTGTCTACAACTTACCTTGAAGGGAAGGGATGCTATTTCATGGCTATCCTTGGCTTCCTTTTGTTTCCATTTCCTCCTCCTCAAGAAATTCTGTGGGACTTAGATTGCTTTGCTTCTAGGACAAATTTTAAAGGAAGTTCACAGTATTTTAGCTGGTTTTCCTTTTAAGTTTTATGGATTTGAATGTCTAAACATATACTGAATAATACTGCCAGGTACCAGCCATGTGCAGTTGGAGTCCAGTATTAGGGACTGATCTGCAATGCAAGCAGCAGCATTTCTCAGTTGTTGTGAATGGCCAGCATTTGTAATTAGATGGAAAGCAGATGAATAAAGCCAAATTTAAGTGACAGTGATGACCAACTGCCTACTAATTTTAGACCCTCCCCATGTTGCTGAGTGCTATTCATTCAATGAACACATATATTAAATATAGAAATTTATACATTTCTTCAGGGTAATAGAATCCACAATGGTCAGAAGTTATTCTGTAATATCAGTGGTCTGTTGTATTTGGATAAATTAAGGTGGAAATGACATAAAACTCAGAACTTTCTGAGCAACTTAATGTGGTTTTGTTCAAGGTTGTATTGAGTGATGTACAGTACGTGATTTCATATTAAACACTTTCTTTGAGAACATAATGTTTCTACAGATTTATACTTTTTAAAGGAGAGTTAAAATCTTGCCACCAACTTTTGCAGTAGTTTTCTCACTATTATGTATTCGAACCTGTAAGATCTTTTCTCATAAGCATTAGTTTAATAAGAATTGATTCTGGCACAGATTTTAAAAAAAATGGTTGAATGTTGTTTTATCATTATTGTTCAGGAGCATGCATACGTTAAGGACATAGAAAAGCACAATCAGAATCTTTGTGCTTGTATCTTTGAACTTGCCAAATTTCTCATCTTTTGCAAGGGAGTTGTAGGTTAGTTGCAAGAATTTCTCTGTGTTATAAATGTTCAAAATTTGTCTTAGCATATTAATCTAGACTATTTTAAAATCCAGAAATGTACTTTATTGTAGGATCCAGGTTGGATCAGAGAAAAAAATTGTTATTCTCTGTCATTTGTCAAGAGGAGAGTAGAGGGTAGAAAAGGAAGAAAATACTATCCTTTTTATGAATGTATTCTTCCCATAAAGTGTAACAACAAAAAGTAGATCAAGACTCTCTTGCTTAGAGACATTCATACCATCTGACAGGGAAGTGATTTTAATTAATTTAAAATCCAGAAGCAGCAGTATTTCTTCCTGAGTAAATGGTTGGGAGACCTTAATTACACATTGCTCTTGAAAGCACAGATTGCACTTAGTTTCTTTTTGGTCATTTAGACTCAGACTTTGGAAAGTATTTAACTTAAAGGAAATACAGGAGTACTTTTCTGAGTTGTCAGACTGTTGCTGAGTTTTCTCAGTATGAATATAGATACTTGAAAATAATGGGAATTTAGGTGAAGTGGTTTGGGATTGAGTAGGTTTGGTTTGGTTTGGTTTTTTGTAACAGAAAAGTCATACAATACCTTCAGTCTGATTTTGGCCTCAAAACTTTTAAAAAGGCATTCACTGTGTAAAAAGTAAGTTTTGACAAAAGCAAAGGAAATGGCTAAATGTTTAAATTGTGAATCAGTATCTAGTTATGTGTAATCATGATTTACTGCTCCAACTGAGAATATTTTGTAGTGTGAAACCTTGCTCCAGGTCAGTAGCGACCAGCTAGATAAATCGTGAGTGACTAATTGTATATCTAGAGTCATTTCACTTACTAAATCCACTTTCATGAATGAAATGTAAATGTTGAATGAAATTGTGGTTATTTTTGTGCAGGAAAACTATAGTTATGAAAGCTGCATGGCTTTTGTAGCATTTTAGGGGGAAACAATCATGGTTTTGTTTTACTTTCATGTTTAGTTCTTAGCAAAGATATGTAACAGCAAGAATAGATATTATTCTATTCTTATAGAAAATCTTACTCTAATTCCAAAAGATAGTGTATTAAACGCATTATGAAAAGGATGAATTATTTCATATAAAAAAGAAAGTTGTGATATTCAGTAGATTTCCTTGTTCATGACATTTTTACTCTGCACAGGGGTCTGCCTTATGCTCCTAGATTCTTTGAAAAGAAAATTTGGCTAGTGTAGTTTTCTTAACTTTTCTGTTGTAATTTCTTTCTATAATATATATCATTAGTGGCCAAAATTAAAATGCAGGAACAGAAGAATTCATATGCAAGCTTCTTTGAAAAATTGTGATAAAAACTGCTCATAAGACTTTGTCAGTATTAACATAATTTCCAGCATCTTGTTTCTTGTGACTATTTTAAGTTTTGTAATTACTGTTGAGGTTAGTTTAAGGATTCGGTATTTTCTCTGCAGCAAATACTAGGGAATGGTATCAGATTGATTTCACTGTTTCCTGTACAAACTCACTCTGTGACTTTGGGAAGGTCTTCTCAACATCCCTTAAGGTTTTGCTGTTTAAAGTCCCACAGAGTAACTTTCCCTTTTCATAGTATTTGTAGGGTGCTGAGAGGAAGGGTTTCCTGTTTGGTAGCCATAATTTGATCTGGTGTAGCAGTGATACCCCTACGGACTTCCATTTTGCCAGGCCTTCAGCAGAAACTTAGGAAATTAACTACTTTACACAGAAAGATAAATTGTGGAAAGGGAAGTGATATTTAATGGAAGAGACTGATGATTTGGGCCATTGTCCAAGTCCATATATCCTCCACTTGCTAAACTGGAACATAATCTTGAAGTCCATTTCATTTCTATTACAAGGCACGAAGTTAGGAGAGACCAGAAAGTTCACTGCTCTTTTAAAGAGTTTCTCTTTGAATGTGTACACAGTCCATGCATTTCAGCCTGAGTCTTCTAATGATTACCTGTTGAGTAACTTGAAAAACAACGTGTATAACCAGCAATTTCATTATACACAGAACTGATCCAACTTATCTTCCATGCCCAGTTTTAGTTCCTTAAGAGGTGTGACATTTCTTCATTCTCATAGTGCTTCTGAGGTATCAAGGAATCACCTCTTTAAAAATAACATATGTATCTGAGACTGCAGTAGTTTGAGAGCTGTTTCATTACATATGTTTGCATTTACAGTCTGAAAATGTCACACTAAGCTCATACCAAAACACACACAAAAAGTTTGTCATTTAAAAATGTGTCAGAATATTTGGACCAATTTGATTTGCCAGTTTTTCCTTCTGGAAGCACAGATTTTTTTTTTTGAGTCAGATTTGCATGTTATAAAATTGAAGGAAATACTTAGCTGACCATCACAGAAAAATTATGACAATCTATGCATAGAAATACACAGGTTTTGTGTGTTAAGTGTGTACATGTTACGATAGGTATGAGAGATGAATGTTCTTCTTAACTGAAAACTTCATTTTCTGCTATGGGGATATTTAAAAATCATTCTATCCATTTGGTGGAGCGGTAGCTTAGTTAATGAAATTTGATATTTTGGAGGTTTTCATTCTTGTGTAACATTTGTAAACATGTTCCCAAACTCTACATGCAGTTCTGTAATTAACATAGTGTTTCCATGGTGTTTTGTCAATGAAGAGAAAAATTATTTTTTTATACAGATCAGGAAAAAATTGCATTTTCATGAGCAGTACAGTTGTTAAATTTTGGTGGGATTAAAATACAAGCCATTATGTGGAATTTGGTTTTGTTAGCTTCTGAAAAACCTCTGTAAGTTTTACGCACTACAAATGAGCAGTGAGGTGTAGTTCAGCCCCTGTCTGTATAGGGGTAAGATCAGTTGAGAAACAAAGCGTTTTTTCCTCTTCTGTAAGATCTGTACCTCTCTGATCACATCATTTAGTGTCTTTATTTTTCATTAGTTTTTGTCTCCATGTAATGTACATAGAAAGTTAATGATGAAAGAGTAGTAAAGTATTCATTGAAACTGAAAATTATAGTATTTGCAAATATAAAATCATAATTTACATAAATGTTATAGTCAAGAACATTATGAATGTAAATATGCCTTCATCTATTCTCAGTCTTATAATGCCATTCGTTGTCCAGTGGGAGATGAAGAGTGATGCTGAGACTGCCATTTAACCTATTATAGCAGCCTAAAGAAATTAAATAGCCTTGATATAAATATGAGGTGGGAAAAGAGTATTCATCTCCATTAAGTGACACAGTAAGAATAACAGGCGGGTGGGTGTGCATTAAGCAGCGAAGTCTCTAAATTCGGACACTAATTATAACCACAAGGACAATTGCCTCCCACGTACTTAAACTGTAATTTCAATGTGTTTTTTCGGACTGAAAATATGCTTCATGGTCCTTCAGGCACCAAATATGGATTTTCCTTTGCATTCTTTTTCATTTGGTACATGATTCCTTCTCTCTTGTCATTAAATGAGGGCCTAATACTAAAAAGCTGAATTCATTATGTTTTCCTTGCTATGATTAGATCTTTAGGCCTTGTATTTTTCTAGATCTGAAAATTATGCTGAGGAAGTCCTACCCATTTTATGGTGCCAAAAGCAGATGTTGCACCATCATATTCAAATTATTTGGAGCGGTTACTTTAACTTTGATTTTTGTTGAATTGTTTCAGCTTCATATTAATGTTACATGTACCTGGGGATGACCAGTGGTTACTTAACCTATTGCACCACCTAAGTCACTCTTAGTTTGTTTCTTAATTATGTATTCTTGTAACTTGCATCCTTTCCTAAAATTATTTTTGTGTTACATTACATACAGTAATTTTTATATTGAGAATTTCATGAAAGTATGACCCATGGAATCATAAATGAAAATAGAGCTGGTGTATAAAATTGTCTTTTAAACTTAATTGAGTATTGCAGTTTCTTTGCCATTAAACTGCTTTCAGTGCAGGAGAGATTATTTTGATTGTTTAGCCATTCCATCTTTGATATAAATGAAGGTAGAGAATTAATCATTAAGCAAAAAAAAATCAAAATCATTGCTTCACCTTTACCTTGATATTTAAGATGCAAAAGGGATGCATTATGTCCCTAGCTAACCTGATGTAATAATTAAGGTGTTACATTTCTAGACAAAATTTGTCTGATAATGTTTTTCAGTAATTCAGTCTTACTGTCCTTTTTCTATGCTTGATTGAGAGTTATTGGCTGTTATACTTTTTGCACATGTACTAAGCTGTAGATCTGAATCAAGTCGTCTCTAATCTGTCATAAATAAACTAAATCTACTGATCTTGTATCTGTCTCTCTTAAACACACAATAAAAAGGAGGATTTCCTGACTGTAATTCTTGTAACTCCTTTTTTGGCCCTTTTAATTTCAACTTTCTTTTAAATTAAAGATACCGGGCCCGGTTGTAGCGTTCCAGTGATGCCATATGTGCAGATAATTTCAGGTCCTTAGTACTACCATATATTTCCCAGTAATGCACCCAGGGATTGTTTTTAGCTTCTTAGCTACAGCAACATAGTAAGAGCAAAAAAAGCATTTGGTTATTTACAATGTAAGTTCTTTAGGGATTCACTGCTTTCTAGGATGTAATCCTCCATTTTGTGTGGCCTGTCTTGTAGGTTCTTAATGTTCTTAAGGTAAATAAATTAAAATAATGTAATTTCTACTCTGAGATTTACTTAATTTATGCAGCTTATTGGAAGGATTTTTACTTATTTTTGTCATCAAAGAGCTTCAGCTTTTTACATAACAGTGAAGAGTCAGTCACCAGGTTTTATTTGTATTTTGTGTGATTGATATTTTAAAAGAGACAATAAAGGGGACTTCACAAAGTATTAGAACATTAATACAGCACAAAGAAGGCTTATAATGTGTTTAGCTGTTGCTGATACCTAATGATACGGCAAAAAAGCACTCCTCTACAAGGCTGCTTTTAAGATCCAAGGGAGCCAGAGGAACTGTTAAGAATAATAGATAGCATATCTTGGATTAATTTTTTTAAATTTATTTTTAGGAGCAGAAGCACAAAAATCCTGTCTTAATCTTTCTTTTAGGTATGCTTCTTATTTAGCTTTTAGTAACTTGTAATTTAAGATCACAGTTATTAGGTGTATTTCTGCATTTTATATATCGCTCCCAGATGCTACAGTATTAGTTTTTATCACTGCATATTTTATGAAATGTCAGCCTTCTGTTGGCTGTTCATGCAGCATTGTTAGTGATCAAAGCCACAACATAAAGGAGAGGAATCTAAACAGTTGGCTTATCTTTGTCCTTCATTGTGACACAATACCATAAAATTGCTTTACTATATAAAAGGCAAGCAAAGCTTCATGTAGCACACTCTGAAAAGGTGAACTTTTTGTTATGCTCAACAAAATGGATAAACTCTTATCAGTGATATTTTATGCAAGGAAAGTAAAGTTAGCAATGAAATCTTTTCAGTTTGGAAAAAGTTTTCTTTTCCTGTCTTTCTGAAGCACATTTATATATATATGTGTGTGTGTGTGTGTATATATATGTAAAATGCTATTATAAATCTATCCATTGAAACCTTCTGAAATGGAAGAAGTGTTGTGTCCTTTGGAGTAATCTGTATGGTGTGTTGTGGAACTTCTTTGGGATACAATTAATCAAGGCATGCTATATCATTTGAAGAGTGATAATTGGGGAGATAATAGTCTTTACATTATGAAAACTGCTGGTAATTTTAAAGTATATTTAGCTTTCATTTTTGTTTTGCAAATGTGTGATTATTTTGAGTTTATCTGAATTTTTGGTTAAAAATATCAGAATATCAGTCAGCCTCAATTTCTATGCTTGCCTAAGTAAGTTGTGTATCAGAACTGAAGTAATAAGTAGGAAAAACTCTACAAGCTCTGGAGATATTCTAGGAATAAAAATCTTGAATGATTTTGATCAGCTGTTGTGTATGCCCTGCACAGCAGTTGGTTCAATCAATTTTATGTTTTGGGATGGTTTTATTAAAACGAGCTGCTGCTTTCAGTAAATCACTGTAAAGATGTATATGCTTTTTGGGGATCTGCAGTTTACCAAGGCAGTCTCTCAATATAAACTAACTTAAGCTGGCTCCTCAAGTGACTGGGCTAAATAAGTAACCCCTTTACCATGAGGAGTATTTATCAGGATTGGACAGAACACGAAAAAGGAAATACAGTCTCCTATTATGATAGTGATACAGAAAGTAAAAGAGCAAAAGTATTTCTATCATGTTGTGAAGGCCAAAGGCAGGCATGATAGTGATCAAGGCTCTGGAAAGATGATGATGCGCTCTACCTGGTAGCACGTGTTAATGTTTGGCTTTCCAGCTGCTGGTATCATCATACTATTCAGTGACTTGTACGCATGTATTCTCTCACAGTGTGTGATCATATTTTGATAAATGCTTGAGAGGTTTTGAGCAAAGTAACAGTGGCATTTTCTTCATGGCATTGTGATCAAGATAGCCACATTCATCCATTTCAACTTGGCTTTATGGATGAGATAGTAATTTTCATCCATTTTTCCTTAGAAACTGGCACTGGAAGAGATTGTTCCTGAGTACATTCAAAGGTTTTATTACTTCTTTCTTGATGAGCTTTGAAAATACAGCACATAGAAAAGAAACTTTTGTCAAGTCATTTAAGATGATGTTTAGTATATCAGAATATTACTCAATTAATTCATTTTGCAAAGTGGAATTTGGGAAAACAAAAAAATCTGACAGTAATAAGTGGTTAATCCATCAGCTATCTGACAGTGGTGTTCTCAGTGCAGGTCGTCCTTCCTATATGAATATGGCATCACACAGAGTCTGCATAACTTTCTACTTCTCCTCAACCTCACTACCAGCATTGAGTTTATGATCATTCCCCCTCACAGCTGAAAGGGCTGAACGTTCAAAGCTACAGACCCGTTCCCCATCTTTCTAGATAAGGGCTTATTGTAATCTGCTTCTCTTCTGATTTATTGAAGAAGTACATTTCTCCTACTGTACATTTTCATCCAGTATCCACCTGAGAATGTGAATTTTATATGTCTTATATCCAGTGGGATTCTTGTTTGCTGATGAAGGCAGAAAAATCTACAACCTGACCTGACTGTGATGAAGGATTAAGTCATCAGAAAAATTGTGATGCTTATAGCAAATTTAGGAACCACAGCAGGAGGAGCTGTGCTCCTAGGAAGGAAAGATGTACAAAGTTGTATAAGCAGTCTGTTAGGTGCCTGGGAATCAGAAGGCCAAATATGTTGGCCCATCTCCTTGCAAGTCCAGAAGAAAAGTAGGTGAACATTAAGAGAAGGCAGAAAGGAATAAAGACAGTCTTTAAAGGGAGTGATTTTTCCTCTGCTAATGCCTTTATCAGATCTTTCAGTGTACTGTAGTTGGAGGGTAAACATTTTGTTCAGGGCTCCTTTCTATTTGTACATCTAAGACTGCTTCAAACACCTGATAAGCAGGTGCTAGCGACGCTTTAAGAGCTGGAAACATGAAAACCTTATCCAGACAGGTTCCTATATCTTTACACTGCTGAATAACTTTGATTCCCTGCTCAAGAAGTCATGCATTCATTATTAAATGCACAGCTTTCACACATCCATTTGCAAACATAATATACCCCAATTGCAGTGACCAAGCCGAGTCAAGTCTTCATGAACGTAATACATAGTTTGAAAAATGTAGTACTTCTTTCTTTCATTGGTGTTTTGTGGTCTTTGCATGAAGAGGTAGTAAATAGATGGGATGATAGCTCTTTGTTAATATACTGGATATAATCAAGGTAGCTTGGTGCCTTTTAACCTGATATTCTTGAACCTTCATATGCACTCATGCAGCTGATATGCTTTGGAAACTTAATTTCACTTAACAGATATTTTGTATGTGCATATGTGCGAAATATTTTATAGGTTGGTCCCATCATTTGTGAATATATAACCTTATTTCCAGAGAAAAAACCTTTATTACAGTTTTGACCACCTTTCCCAGCTAGTTCCAAAGGCATTCTTTACTAAGTAAATGAATGCAGCAATTTCTTGAGCATTTGTCAATGTTAGCACCTGAAAACCAAAGGTTTTTCAGCCTGTTTTTAATGCAGTTATCCTCAAATCTCTAACCTGAGGGTTATAAATGTAACTGACAGAGAAAATTGAGCAAAATTGATAGTCAGAAATTTCTTAATAAGATATAAATTGTTGGTTTGGACTTGATTCACTGTTGATGAAAATTGTGTTTCTGAAATGTAGCTATATTAGTTTATGCAAGGGTTATCACAGTGCTTGTACCTATGGGATGTAGTAGTCAGATTGCTGTTCTGCACTGCAGAGAGCTCAGTGAAGGTGAGAAGTACTTATAAACAGTTATGTACAAGAGATACTGCAGCTACGTATTTAAGGACTTCATGTCGATCCCATCCTCTCTTATTAGCAACATGCTAAATTGTTTTGAAACCTTTTGCATTTTTCGATGCATTTTGCATTTCCTTTTTTTGTGAGCTTGTGTCCCTGGGCTACTAGAATTGGCAAAGGGAAAAGACAGCAAGGTTTCTAAGAAGCTTGTCTTCAGTATACCTTTTTCGTTAATGTGCAGATTAGTATTAATGATGAGCATGATGGGAACTGTGAGTGTTGGCTCACCTGCAAGGGTAAAGATGTATTCACAATAACAGTAGTGTAATTCAAATATTTTCAAAGCTGGTGACACTTTTGTTCAGAATTTATTGTTAATATGCAAAGTACAAGTGCACTTTTTTTTGAATACACAATCTCAAGTATAGCTTAAATGGAAGCTGTAAGATATTCCTCTAACTCAGCATTAGTCCATATCGTGTAGTACTGTCTTCCCCTCCTGTTTTTTCCCTGAAAAAACTATACCTAAGGGGAAGCTGTTTTGGATAACAGAAGTTTCCCTCTGTTCTGTAGCAATTGTGGAAAACTGCAGTGCTTCAGACTTGGTTTTAATAGTTTTATTGCTAATGACCATAATGATGTCTCCTTAATTTATCATGAAAGTATTGACTTAGCATGTAAGAAACTGTTGCAGTGATGCAATGATACCCGTGTGGCACCTGATTTACTGAAAACCTTTTCCATACCTAACAGTTCTAGCACAGATCAGTGAAATTTGCAGTGATGCCACAAGGTGCTAGTTCATAAAGCCTTTTGCAAATTTGTGTCCAACTCAGGCAAACAAAGGGGGAGGTCTCCTGTCTGTTCCATCTGAGGAAGAGGAGCTTGCTTGTCAAGTCTTTCACCAAAGTGGGAGGGGCAGGATTGGAAAGAGCGGACAAGGCCTTTGACATTGGTGAAGAAGCCGTTCACAGGCTGCTTTAGCATTGTTACTGAAGAATCAATCTGACCAGCCAAATGAGGAATTTCCAGCAAGGGTGTTCTTTCTAGCTAGGGCAAGACTGTGAGGATTAATGTTGGATTTTGCTGCATTAATTAATCCCAGTTTACACTTCTTACAAATCTACATTTGTAAGTATTCAAACTGATAAACATTTTTTGTGCTAAAAACATGCAAAGGTAAAGGAAGATGCTTAGAAAGCTCAAAAGACCTGAAGAGTGCATCAGTTTGGAGGATATCAGCAGAATGCTGAGGAAATATGAGCATTGCAGAGATTTTGGCTCTATTATATGTCCTACTTTGCTCACAGACTGTGCGCTGCTAAGCTCTACCATGTAAATACGGGCAAAGACCCAGGTTTCACTTTCATTGAAGTCTTCCCCACCTGTAATAGCTATAGTCACGAGATAGCAGCATTTATATATTCATGAGGTGCACTTAGTTTCGTTGTGATATTAAGATGTGGCAAATTGCTATCAGGTATGAATGGAGAGTTCGTATTCCTAATTTTTATCATACTCTGAGAGGATTACTAATACTCCTAGAGGTTTGCTATTGTTTAAGAGTGTTCAAAAGACATTTTAACATGTCCTACTTCTGATTTGGGGATTATAACATCTGATTGTTCCCTGTCATAGCAATTGAGAAGATTGCTGTTTTAAAATATGTATGTGTCTGAGGTTGCAAAGGGACTAAAGGGCACAAAGATAAATGCTTCCTGCATTTAGCTGACGTGCCATTCCCATCAGATGAAGAACAGGTTGCTTTAAAGGTGGGAGGTGCAGCACTTTTCAGGCCTCCTTGTTGGATCACCTGCCTGTCAGTGGTGTTCTGTGACTGTATGGTTTATGCAATCGCCTTCCTAACTTTGCATTGCATGGAACCTATAGGGTGAAGTTGCTGAGTGAAGGTAGTTACAGCTGCTAGTGACAGGCATTGCTCATGTCTTCTTTCTGGTGAGCTGGCAAGCAAGGAGTATGTCTCTCTCTTCATAATAGATAAAGAGGTATGAGCTCAGGAATATATGAACCTTAGGCATGAGAGATTTTCAGACTCAGGAGGACAAAAATGGATCGATTGAGTCTTGGACAGGCCATGCTGTCTGTAGGGATGAGTGGACTTCTGCCATGAATAGCAAAACAGCAATGACCTTCCCTCCCTACCTCTTCTTCAGTTTTGAACTGCATTATGCATTTGAAGTTCACACAAATGTAGATCACAGAATCAACTAGGGTGGAAAAGACCTTTGCAATCATTGATGTACATGATGATGTACAGCAAATAGTGTTTATGTAGAATATATACAGGAAAGGATAGCATGTGCTTTTATTGCAAGGCAGTTCTAAGGCCTCCTAAGAAAGATCTTGATTGTGTAAACATACACTGTTTTTCTCCTAGTCCTGTAAATATAACGGGATAAATCATTTCCACTCCCCTGAATTTATTTTTTCCTCAAGGTCTGAACTTAACTTTAGCAGTTTGATACTGTACAATGTAATGGCAACATTTACTGTGGTTTTAGATCTGTTTTTGATATAGTGGATTTCCAGTGCTTTTAGCATTCAGCATCAAGTGAATATTTTAAGTATTGATAGTAAGAAAAATAAAAAAAAACACCACAGCTGGAGCATCTTACATCACTAAAACTTGATTTACCCTGGTTTTACTCCCTGCCTTTAGCTGAAAGTAGAAATGGTGAAAATTCAGAGGCTAAACTCTTGACATATCTTGGGTAGGAATGGGGTCGCCTCCACTTTAGATTCATGAACAGAAGACTGTATTTCTTTGGGAAGTCCCTTTATTTTTATATTGTAAACCATTGTAGCAGATCTTTTATATTTTTTTCCTAGCATATTTTCTTCTTTTGAATAGTCTGAAATATTTTCTTTACTATTCACCCACTGTTCCTCCAAACAAATTTAATGCTGCATCTATACTGAGCACCCCACAGGAACACATGACTTAGGGAAGGGACAAAACCAGCAGAAAAATAGGTGGTCTGAGCATTTATGCGTTAAATATGCATGTTAATTAGAAAAAATTAGAAAAAATATGAAAACAGATGTTACATAAATTATTTCAGTCTCAGGATAGTAGTAACTTATACACTGACAATAACTTTTATACGTGTATATGTATGTGTATGTCTGTATCTGGAACATTTGTGCAACTGCTACATGGATAGCACTAGACAAATAACTTCTAGCTTAGGTAAGCCTTTTGAATATCACATGTATTTGTGGGTGTTTCTCTCCTTTGTTATGCTAGCCATTGAGGTCCTGAAAGAAAGTTCCTCTAAAAGGCACTGACAACAGAATGGGTAATATCTTAAGACTCATGGAGGGTATTTCAGGTAACTAGCATTAAATATATGGAAAACATTTTTCTCTGCATGTTGATATTGTACTGCAGAAATTTTAAAATGTAAGTCCTTTATGCTCTGACATACCTCATTCTTTACTTTGATCTCATTTAGTTCTCTTAGCTCCTCTGCAGTGCAAAAAAAATTCCTAAGGCTTTCTGGTAGAAGGTACTCCAGCAGAGACAACCAAAATGTTGAGAACATGTTAACACAAGAGAGAATTTTGTAAGTGGATATTCATGCTAGAATTCATCTGCTCTTAGTGGAGTAGTTTTGTCATTTTATAAAGAAGACACTTCTGACTGACAACCAATTTTCTGAATATAAATTCTGATATAATTTGAATAATTACATAATTTCTGTCCACGTTAAAAAAACAGACATATGTGCAGTTCGTATTCTAATTATCACTACCAGAGACTGAAAAGTTAACTTCAGAAAATGAAGGCAAAATAACATGCAGTAAGGGGAAATGTTGAAAAATAAAGACTTGTAGCCTTCTGTAAATTTTCATATCATTATTTCAGTATAACATTCTACTTTTATAGTTTGATAGCTTTCATGTTCTTTGCAACCTTGTATGTTTCTGTTTTGATAATTTTTTTTTTAATTTTTGTAAAATCTAGCATATGCAGTAAGAAGGTAAAAGGCTCCAAGACATAGACAATGAATTGTGGAAGAAGAGGGATAACAATATTTCTAGCAGATTGTTAGTATTGAAGAGTTTTTAAAATAGTGTTCAGAGTATGCGATTGCTATTCTAGCAGATGCATTATGCTAGAAAATGTATGAGAATGTGGTACTATAAGAAAATGAATTACAGAAAACTATTAAGAAATCTTATTTATGTCTTGAAGAGGAAATATATTACCATAAATCCTACTTTATACCAATAAATTGTGTTGACTACACAGAATTATTTAAACAGGGAAAAAAATTAGTGATGTTTTAATCCTTTACTGCACATGTATTCATTCACATTGCAAGAGTCAGATCTCATAGGGAGAAAAGGAAATTGTATAAAAAGGAGTAAAATTGTTCCAGCTGTGTATCTTGAATTTTCAGGAAAAAAACTACTTTGAAAACTTCAATATTAAGTCTCAAACCAGTAGCAGTGAGGACTTCTAAGCCTAGTTGAGCCACTGTTTTTCTCTGAGATATTGTTGCTTTTTCTTTGATAGTTTTATGTATTTTTATGAGCAAGCAGAACACACTGATGATTCCATTCCCCTGAAAGATATATATTTTATTTTTACTTAATAGTGGAATAAGAACAACCTTAACCTCTGATCCCAAACCTGTTAAAGTCCCTCCATGCCATTTCTACCCTGGTCATTTTAGGGAAGTAATTCAACTGTGCACTTGCATGGGTTTTGGCTACTGTGGAAGAGTCTTTATTTTCTACATAATCAGCTGAAAGTAAAAACCTATGGTCATTGTACCCTGATGCACTTACTGTTGCCAACTTTAATAAAATAATAATGGTAAAATTGTAATTCCAGCTCAAAATAGTAACCCTCCATTAGTTTTGTGATGGGAGGGAGCAATACATCTGCATTCAGCCAACCTTGTAGTTGCACGTAGGGTGGATGTAGGCATTCAAATGCATTTCCACAAGTATTATGAACCCCTATGATTTTGCTTCAGTAAAAGATATGACTACTGAAATTATATTTGGCCATATATCATAATGAAATTCCTTTCCTGACAGTAAGCATTGGTTCTTTCAGGTAGCATTCTCTGTTACTTCTTGGCCTGGTGACCTTCCATCCAGATTCTGAAAGAAATCAGGAGAGAGCATCTGCTTTGCTTTTGAAAACCATAACCTAACACAATCAGAACCAGACTTTTCAAGAATCTCTGCTACCATTAAGGCATCATTTAATAACAATAAAAAAGAACTAAGGAAAGTTTGTGAAAGAAGTGATGACATCATTTTGTTTGTAAGTTAAATACTTACAAACATACTTACAAACTTAAATATTAAACCTGTGAGCCCTAGCAGTGCCATTGATTTTGGTCTGTCTTGGTTATTGTCCAGGTATAGTTAGAATTTTATATTCAAGTTCTGGTGTGGCCATCTAGTTCTCTGGATCTGTGCTGAAACATATGGATCATTACTGATGCTGAAGTCCACATTCAACTTCCTCTGCATCATTGCCTTAAAAATGTGGGATCAGGGATCAGAGAATTTCCATAAGATAAAAGGATGAAATGTGAGACCTGTAGATGGAAATGAAAAAGCCATCTGAGTCAAAAGATACAAGAAATAATGCTCCTAAGATACTTTTGCTTTCAAAGATTTCTATAATCATGGATTTTTGTAAGTTGCAGTATGGAAGTTTGTGTTCAGTTAAAACTTGATTATGTTGATCTATGACTCTTTGAATAGCCGAAAAGCTAGAAAACATTGCAGGCTTTCTCTCTTTTATTTCTTTCAGTATTTTCCACGAAAAAAAATGCAAAAGTATTTGCAATACATCTGGCTGTCCAGCCTGGCTTTATTTCAGAGTTTTCTCATTATGATCACCACTAGCACTTTAAACACTTGACAAAAAATAGATGTCGTGTCTCTGATTTAAAAAAAAAAAAAGTATATACACACACACATATATATGAATGCTTCATTTTCACAAATCCAATTGTAGTAGTAAAGATGATAGTTTATAATACAGTAAGCATGATTTGTATTTCACGCAGTTCTTCTTGTACAGATTTTTATCCTACCCTCATCAATAAATCTCAAGGTACTTTTCAACCCCGAAATATTTCTTAGGATGACTAAGAATACTGGTCTTGATACTATATCCCTATTTATTCATACTCATTAATATGACTAGAATTTTTATATGGAGAAGTTCTCTCTCATTCACTTTTCTGGGAAGGCTATGATTTTTGTAGGTATGTGCTTCCATCTGTCAATGCTAGATGATGCCGAACTGTAGGAATGTTCCTTGTGTTTGAAACAGAAGGTAGTAAAGCTTTTGGCTATAACTTAGTTTTTGTTGTGAATTTGTTTCACGATTTCTGATTGGTTTTTGAGAGGTCTCTGTCTGGTATACCAAAAAAAAAATCTTGTCGTAGAAAACTCTGCTTTGGTTGACAAGATGTGTGGGAGAGCAGACATATCATTCAGAAGCTTTAGGTTGTAGTACCTATTGTATTGAATACAGATAAATACTGCTTTTGATTCCTTTTGATAAAGGTGATACTGTAGTCTGTGTTGCTGGAAAGATGCTCTGAAGCATTCAGTACTAGCTGACACTTGCAAAGAGTTAGGGGTGATTCCTGAGGGGTGACATGGCAACCGTCCCTGTGAAAGCTGAGGAGTGTTCTGCAACCTCACATAAGAGGTCTCAGTGCAGATATGAATCCTAAAGATATGTAGGGATGGTTAGAGGTATTGCTTAACGAGCTAATGTGTGAGCTTCTGTGTCTGTATTGATTCTTAAAAGAAGCTTTTTGCCGAACATTTTCTGTTAAACATTTTTAGTGTTTTTGTTTTCCGTCTTTATTCAGGAGAGTGGTAGTATATGTGCTACAGTATCTTGGTGTCTCTTGTGTGTACATACATGTCTGTATGCAAGTTATGTGTGGTAGGGAGAGAAGGTGCAAATAGGTGATATGGAAAGCAATGAAACTTGTTGCTTGAAATTTTTATCTGTAGAAACTGGTTGTGTAGTCTGAGAGTCATCCCCAAGGGAACTGCAGAGGAACATTTTTGTTACTGGGGAAAGTTACTTCATGTCCGAGGAAAAGGATTGTAAGGAGTGGTTTCGTCCTGAAATTTTAGAGATCCTGAGGATTAGCCCATCTATATACAGGACTGAAAAACAAGAGACTGGGAAATTCATTGAATTATGGGAAATAAATGCAGGAAAGCCCAGGGCGATATTATTGCCTTGAAAGTAGTTTCAATAAGAAATTTTTCAGAAATACACTGTGCCTCTAATTAAAAAGTCATATACATTAAATGTAACAGTGAAAGGTCTGCTGTTTTATTGCATATTAGCAATTTGCAAAACAAAATCTTATTCCATATTTTAAATTACTCTGATAGCATCAGGATCCATAATTCTTGAGTGTCCTCAGTTTCTAGTATTTTTTCCCCCTCACATGGCATAGTTAATATGGAGGATAACACGTTCCAGTGCATGGTGAAACATATTTAAAGCAGACCTAAAACTAATAATGCATAAATTGCAAACATCACAATAATTCTAATGTACCACTTCTCCTAATTAGGTACTGGAAGTTGCATATTTGGAGAGAAGGTGGAAGAATATTTTTCACTACCAACTAGGTAAATAAGATTAAAACCTGTTGTTTAAACCACTTTTATGAGCAGTTAACCCCAGTATGTATGAGTTTGTAAAGCCTTCTGTCTAATGACCAAGTTAACAGCGAATTATTTTCTTTCAGTAAGCAAGGGATATATTTCACAATCGGTTTTGTCTTTCCACAGTGTGCATCAACCTCAGAAAGTAGATAATATTGGATAACAGTAGAATAATATTTGTCAAATGTTTCTTGCAACAGGAAAAAAGTATATTTTGGGCTGTTTAAATGTGGAAATCGTAGTAAACACAGGCTGGTTATTATTTGTAGTTGTAAATCTTGAAGTGCTTTACAAACTAGAGTGGTTATTAGTCGTACTGTGGGATTTGATTGAGGGCACTGGTCCTCCCTGGGAACTGATCTGAAAAAGGAACTGAAATGCCAGTGAAGCATTTTCTGTAATGCCTGAAGCTTCCAACTAAATTTGATGACTTCATAAACTTAGCTTTCAGTTGTCTCTAAGAAAGATACAAGCTTGTAAACACCTTCACTGATCTGGGACTGAATCAAGGTCTTTCAGTTCATGAAACTAAGAGAAATGGCAGAAAATTCAAAATGATTCTGCAAGCAAAAGAGAACTCTGGATTTATTGCTCAATTGGCCAGCACCTCAGCCCGTGCAGAGTGTGCTTACAGTGTTTGATCAAACTCAATTTCTTCTTTTTTTGTTATCCTTGCATTGAAGCCAGTGTCTCCTAGAGAAGGTCTGTCCCTTCCTGGTAACTTCTGGCTCACCATCACATTTATAGAAATAACGTTAAGAAATTAATCCCTTATTTAATGTGGATTTTCTGCAGCTAATGGCTCTTACAGTACAATATTAAAATTCTAGCAACCCAATTTCCATGGCTAAGCTTGCCACTTCTGTGACATGTAATAACGGTTAAGCAGGGAACCCCTGTGGCCGGACACTGCAGGCGGACAGTGGGGGTCAAGTTACAGAGGTTTTCAGCATCAACTTGCTTGTTCTTAGACTTTGCCTACAGCCAAGTAGGAGATGTTATCAGCATTAACTTTTTTTGGGGGGGAAAAAACCCAACCTGATGGGGGAGTGGAGGAAGGGGAGCAGCTGGGGATGTGGGAAGCCACAGAGCACCACAGGGCCCAGCCAGCAGCAGGCTTCTTTAAATGATGAAAGTTTTTAACAGGTAACTTATGAATTTCTCATTTGATCATGTGATCTATTTACATAGTGAACTATTTATTAAACAAAGTGATTTCTATAAATGTTATAAAGTTGTTAGACAAATGTAAAGTACTATTATCAGTACATTCCTCTATCAAAAAGTAAAGATGTCTAAACAAATTCTCACACATTTAAACAAATTATTTATATACATAAGTGGGATTTGTTGCAAACAAATGGAAATGGATGCAATTTTAACTGAGTTGTTTGGGTTTTTTTGTTATTTGCTGAGCATTAATATCAGTGGAAGTATTCCTTTTTTAAAGGTGCTGCTTCTCTTATGCTGGAATAATGTAAGTGGCTGTATTAATATCAGAATGTTTTTCTTCCGATTACAGGGGATGTGTTCACATATATAAAGGCATATATTTTTCTCAAATCTGATTTGATATTCTAATTCCCATTGTTAGGTGCAGATTAAAAAGAATTTTGCACTGGTAGGGGTTCTAAAACCTTGACATTATTTTAATCTGATAACAAATGGCTGTAGGTTCATGTTCTTTCAGTTGCTGGCAACAAATCTAAACCTGTGTTTTTTGGATTTATGAGGATAAGTCCTGCTTTGGCAATCTTGTAGATCCTCAGGAGAATAGTTAAACAGTGATTAATCATTGTTTCTTCACTGAGTGTGCAGAAAAGAATGGAAAAGCTGCATTTCACACTTCTGAAGCAATTAATCCCCATGATCTTAGCCAGGTTTGTCTTGTAGATAAGTTGGGTTACAAAACTGTACCTAATTTATCAATGTATGCATGCCATAAAGTATAAAACACACAATTTATTTCATATCATTTATAGTCAAATGTAAAAAAAGAGTGACTTTGCCATATCTAAGAGTGTTTCTTACATTACCTTCATATAAACTAACTACCAGAGATTACAATGGGATTCCTGTTTATTGTGCACATCTGGTGCAGTCACTATGCATTTTCTCATTCACTTGCTGGCATTTTTAGTGATTGTGGCATAAATCACCTTGCTAATCAGAAACATAAGTGACGGGAAGTCATCTCCTTTTTTTGAACAATGGGAAAAAACATATGGCTTCTTAGACAGGACTTGGCTGTTATACTATTTATGTGGCATTATATTCTGTATTTAGAATTTCATATTAATTGCTGTGGTTTGATTGAAGGCGTAGAATGCCCTGTGGTTTTGGCCAAAGTATTTTTTTTTTATGATCTACACATGATGCCTTCCGCGCTTAATATCTGTTGTATTTGTGCGTATCAAAAAATGCAGCTGAACATGCAGGCTGTATTTTAAAATGTGATAAAATGTTTTAAAACACTTTTTAATCAATATGAAATGGCTGCTGTATGTTCTGAGTGATGCCATATAATAGAAAGCTGTTATAAATTGTGTGGCATAGTAAACAAGAGAATTGTTTGTCCTTATAGGAAACATGTAAGCTTTAAACTTCTGTTCCTGAACAGTATCAGTCACTGCATTTACCACCAGATATATAAAACCAATGGCTGTTTTTAAACAGGATTGTAGGAAATCAGACTGGAAGGTGAGACTGGTAGTTTTTGTGAGGAAAGTTTATTGATAATTGTGCTTCTGAATTAAAATTCCCTGTGGGATAAAACATATAATAAGATGGCAAAATTATATTAACATGTGAGGAAGATAATTGCACCCAAAAGCAATTCCTGTACAATATCAGTTTTGTGTATCTAGTTCTTCTTCTTATATGAATATTTTGAACTTCATTTTGTGTCACTTATTTTGTGATTCATGACAGTGTTTACTCCTTTAGCCAAATAGTTTATTATTAATAATAATTACTATGAGAAATTTTCAGTAGCCTTTTGAAAGAACATATTTATTCATGGCCAATGGCACAGAGTTTTATTTACTATTATATTATTTCTTTTAAATAATTAATTAAACATGTAACCCAATTCAGTAGTGTTATTGACCAAGTTTCTCTAACCAGTGCAGAACTCAAAATTATTGCATAGTATTGGAATACACCAATTTCTGAATTGTCAGGAGTCTGTATATCTAAAGGAGATCTTTATTCCCTCTCAGGAAACTCCTAAATAAGTACAAAAAATTTTGAATTAAGGGACTTACGATAAAGACTTTCATATTAGGCTCTTGAAGGCAGAGGGGGTAAGCAGGGTGTAAAAAGAGACCATCCCATGTGAGCAGTTATTACTGATAATACCTCTCTGGCAATACAAATCATGCCTCACTGGTACTAAAGAAGAACAGATAATGGAGGTTTGCAGAGTAATGCTAAGAAGCACTTGTTAAATCTTACAGTGGAGGTCTCCATCTTCTTTACTCAGGTGTGGGTCTAAATGCACACTGTAGAGATGCTGCTTTTGAAAGCTTGTCAGAAAATATGTTTTTGCCCAAGTATTTGGCCTATACTGGGAATTTTGAAAAATCCTGAGGAGGTTACCTGAAACTAAGTGACATGATGTCCTTTGGCTGACTTGTAGAAAAATAGAGGAACTTCAAAAATAACAGGACAGCACATCGCCTGATTGTTTTTAATAACTGCTCATTCTGAATTTTCTGCTGATTTTTTTGTCGTCTTACGTTGTGGAACTGTCATTTCACTACAAAATATCAAATTTTGTGTATTAGTTTAACAGGACCAATTCTTCAGAATGAAGTATGCAATTGCCCCTATTAAGTGCCTTTAAGTTGGGGGATTTTTTTAGCATTTCCTTTTTTTTAGTTTCTACTCATTAAAATAAGCAGCCTAAAACACATGCACATAAACTCTCTGACTCACTTAGTATTACTTTAACATTTTTAGCGGGCTCTTATGTGCACCCTTAAGAAAACAATTTAATTGAAAGCACATTTTATTTTCCTGGTGTGGTTTAGGTTAGCCTTTTAGTTTGGATCAGGAATGTACCTTTGAAGCAGATTGTCCCCACTGTGCTTATGTTCATACTGCAGAGTTGTGCCAGCATTGGGAAAATTGATTTCTTTTGGATTAAGCTAAATCAGAAGTTGCACACCCAGCAGTGTGTTAATGAACTTCTTTTATAATAGCTGCTAGTGGGCTTTTGGTCCTGAACATGACCAGTCTAAACTAAACTCCCTTAAAAGATGTGTTACTTGAATATTTGTCCTCAAGATTAACAGTTGTGTTCTACCTGTTAGCCAACATTGAGCAGTTACTACTTGCTGACATAGATCCACCTTTTGTGAATCTCTTAGAAGTACCCGGTGAAACTCTAACTGGTTTGTGCAAAGTTCAGACTGATCAATAGGCTTGGATAGGTAACACAATTATCAGTGCATATTTTTTAAATTATGCAAATAAAGTTACTACCATGAAGTTTAGATATCATATTAAAATACTGACTGACTTGCAAAATGATCCGTTCTCCTTTGACATCATCCAGGAGCGAAACCCAGAAGTCAGCATTAGGTGGAATGGCAGAGAACTAAAAGGGAAAGGACAAAGGAGATGCTCACAAAATTGGAGATTTAAAGTTTAAGGCTTTAAAATTTCAAAATGGATAATTCCAGAATTCCCTTCTTTGCCCTAAAACCAAGGTTACTTTTGCCCAACACAGGGCAAAGAAGTAGTGTGGATATCAGACACGTTTTGATGAGACACATTTCAAAGTCTCGGTGAGTGAGCTGCAAAGTTCACTTTCTTTCATAAATAGAGACAAACAACTCAGAAGAGGGTTAAAGACTGTGTTAAGAGAAATTCATTCTTATTCTAATGAGGGTGGTGGATAAAATCATTTACTTCATGTTAATACAGTTATTTAAAACTTAAATTTTGAGTTTACAACCATCTGTCTCAAGGGCTAAGCTCACTATAAACTATTATAATCATTTAAATAAATAGAGGAAAAAACAATCCGTTCAATATGTTGAATCAATATGTCATGCTTTGAATATCTATATAATTTTCCTCACATTAGGATCCATGGCACATGTACGGCACAATATGTTCTATAAATAGGCCTCGAAAGAATACGACTGTATCTTGGACTGCAGAGGGAATGATAGTGCTCCCCAGAACTAAGTATGTGGTTTTGACTAGCAGCCGTCTTTCCCTGTAGTCAGAATGTGGTTCAAAACATAACCTAATTAAAAGAAGGCATATTTTAATGGCTGCAAGGTCGTGGAACATATCTTTACCCTGTCTTTTGTCCATCACATGCAGAATCTTTAGTTGGTATCTGCATTTCATTCCTTGCTTGGGCAAAGAACTTTTTTTCCCGCTCTCACCAGCACTGTTCAGTGTTCCCACTTTGAAACAACGGAATTGTGCAGTGTTCCTTTTGAGTTGGCTTGGCCAAATGAATTAAGTGTATGGCTAGAGGAGTGCATGCTTGTGTTCAGCTCCCAGCACAACAGTGAACATGCATTACACAGTCTTGTGTAACTGTGACTCTGTATAGCAATGAATTGAGTCGCTTGGAAAATGTGGATTGGAGCATAAGCTATAGGCCTGCTCAAAGCTGACTAGCTCAGGAGTACTGATGAAAAGAAAGATGGTTGAAATTCATATTAGTATGACTCTAAAAGATATTTATAGTACCTAAGTTTCAAGTCAGCATTTTAGTCTTTTTTTCAACAATTTTTATTCTTTAACTGCTAAGGAATTATTTCGTCATTTTAAACTAGCTTCACAGACTGCATTACGAAATTATGGTGAAAATATGGATATTATTGAAATAAATGGCTTTGCAATATTTAAGATCGTATATGTACAGTCTAAAAACTCTGTATAAAGAGCAACATCCAAGTCTGTGTAACTAAAAATACCAGCTTAATTATTGTAAACTGCCCATGTACTTCTATCACATAGGAAGAGTAAAATTAAAACTGTATTGTAGGAATGGGGCAAAGGACAGAAGTGAGGGAGCAGTAGAAGCAGGGTAGGTCCTAAAGCATATTCTGGGTCTCCAGTCCATTAACTACATAAATTGAGAAGCTGCCATGTTCTTCTGAATTATGGAACAAGAAATCCCTTGAGGCTTTGTGGTGACATCACAAATTATTAGAGGTTTGGTTTTGATGTCACTAGAATCCCTTGATTAAGTCATAGCCCAGTCATTCATCTGTCATCTGTATTCATGCTGCAGATAAGAATTCTTATGGTTAGATGGATGGATGAAGTTTCTTTACGTTCTCTTTCTCGCTGTTGATGTAACGTATCATCTCAAGGATTTTTAAAAAGAATGCACTATTTCTGTTAGCATTGTGTCCTGCTGTTCTGTAGTTGAATCTAAATTAAAGCAAGTCAAATGTGTTTCTGTTGTGTGGAAGGAGAATA